>NC_048305.1:27609790-27639208 GCF_013100865.1 Trachemys scripta elegans | reverse complement strand
TCATGAACTAACTTCATTATTTGCTCCTTCTGGTTGAAATTGACTCTAGTGCAGAGGGCATGTAAAGAGCCTTGCACCACTTCAGCTATCAAAATAGGCCTTCAGTGGGATGGAAGTTGTGTGTAGGCCTTGTGCTGGCTTTCAGCATGGGGAATTTCACGTTCGTGATGGTCCATGAAAAGGTATTTTACTGTTCTCAGTAACTCCAAGGAACTGTTTCCAGTTTAATTCTCTACCAAGATCTACATGCTACCAACAAGTTTCAGAGTAACAGCGGTGTTAGTCTGTATCCGCAAAAAGAAGAACAGGAGTACTTGTGGCACCTTAGAGACTAACAAATTTATTAGAGCATAAGCTTTCGTGGACTACAGCCCACTTCTTCGGATTCTATATGCATCCGAAGAAGTGGGCTGTAGTCCACGAAAGCTTATGCTCTAATAAATTTGTTAGTCTCTAAGGTGCCACAAGTACTCCTGTTCTTCTTTTTGCGGATACAGACTAACACCGCTGTTACTCTGAAACTTGTTGGTAGCATGTAGATCTTGGTAGAGAATTAAACTGGAAACAGTTCCTTGGAGTTACTGAGAACAGTAAAATACCTTTTCATGGACCATCACGAACGTGAAATTCCCCATGCTGAAAGCCAGCACAAGGCCTACACACAACTTCCATCCCACTGAAGGCCTATTTTGATAGCTGAAGTGGTGCAAGGCTCTTTACATGCCCTCTGCACTAGAGTCAATTTCAACCAGAAGGAGCAAATAATGAAGTTAGTTCATGAAGGAAGGATTTACGGTACTTTAAATAGCTCATTATCCCTAAATAATGGGATGAATTCAGACTTTGCTGCTATTTGTGAACAACTTGTGCAGGGCCAGCTCTAGGTTTTTTGCTACCCCAAGGGGAAAAAAAAAAAAGAGAGGCCGGAATTGTGCTGCCCCAAGCATGTGCTTGCTTTGCTGGTGCCTAGAGCCGGTCCTGAACTTGTGTTCTCAGGTGTACAGTATTGATATATCTCACAGTAAATTACATCATTGTATTTACTCTGGGTACAGAACATATAAAGGTGGAATTTTTTAAAGGCATAGATGGGAATTAGGCCCTCAACTCCCATTGACTTTCCATAGCTGCTGAAAGCCTAACTCTCCTGTGTGCCTTTGGAAATCTTTCCCAGAAAGATTTTAGGTTCAGTATTTTGACTTATACCACTACACTCGTTCATGTAGAAGAGGCACTGTTTTACCTAATTTTGTTTTTTTCTGTGGCAGCATAAGGTACATTCTTCTAATGATAATTTAATAGTCTTTTAATTTGCCATGCATGTTAGCAGGTGCATAAAGTTATGCTGTCACCTGAGTAAAATCTGATGCAGCTGTGTCTCAATCTAAGTTTGCTACAGTGCTTTGAAGTTACTCAAAAAGCAAAATTTCAGACAAAAATATGAGTAGTGATCTTATGTGTATTTTCCCCTCACACTCGAAAAACTCAGTAACAAATGAAACTGGATGATCTGAGAAAGAAAGAAAGAAAAGCTTTACACTCCAAGCAAGCATGAAAAATTTTCATCTCAACAAGTATCTTTTAAATTTGAGCATTTGGGGGGAAAATAGGCAGGGGTAGAACTGAATTGCCCACAATAATACTGTACATTTGAGTATCACTATATATCACATATCTAAAGAAAAATCTATTTTGAAATGTTCAATGTCTGACTTCGCTAATGTATCACAATCAGCGCACATCTCTACCTATTCAAGTCCAGTGACACACACCAGAATCCATTATGCCACAGTGGGATAGGACTTAAGACAGGGATGTTTCGGAGATAATAGTTAAAGTCAACTCTTCTGAACAACCACTTGTAAATTTGATATTACATTTGCTACAGCTATCCTGTGAAATAGGTCTTCTTGTTTGTGTGTTCCTTTAATCCACCAAGTCATGCTCTTAATTTCAGTTTGTTACTATTCACAGATGTCTGGCCTCACTCTAGGGACAGTCTTCTGCACTGACTCTCTCACTTTTAAAAGTATGGCTTTTTCAAGTCACAGCTATATGGTAAGGGAGTAGGCTAGGATACTGTTCAATTTTATTCCTTCACCTAGATATTCACATTCACTCTCAGCAATGAGAGGAAAAGCAGAAAAAAATTACACAGCTCTATCGTACTATGATTATGAGCAGCACAGAAACACCAAAACAAACAAACAAACAAAAGCTAAATAGGTAAATGAACAGGAAATCTACACAGAAATATCAATTACCAGCTATTTCAGTTTTATTTATTTTACTTTGAACTACTCAGTCTCTCTAAACATGAGGTGAATAAGGACTGAGTGGGTAGAATATAAACAGTTATTTCTGTGATGAACAACACTGTATCAAACAACATTCTTTGGTGTGGATACACACAGATAAAGGTATCAAATTGTTATGTTATACAACAGATGAGGGAGGGAGACAGTCAGGCATTATGTTCACGATGGAGGAGTACGAGGCAATAAACAGCTTTTAAGAGCGATTACATGCAGAAGCTATGCCAAGGTGTTTGATAACCACAAAAGCTGTTTATTGCAAATACACTCAGTTCCATAAATAATATTCTGATTACATGAAAAGACAAAACACATTCTACAAACTGCAATATTATAAGACTTGACTCATAAGGGTTTGAAAGTTCTATGCGGTTGCCTTCACAGCCTTTCCCCTGATGTCATTAGGTGCCATGGCTCTGAAATGTCACAGCTGCTGAACATGCCAACTACATGTGAAGAAAAATGCAGCTCCAGTACTTTTAAATACATTATGTACCTCATATTATCCACTGAAATTTCACTGGAATACCAGAACATGAACAGAACTATCACAGATTGCCCCAGAATAGCAGCTGAAGTGGAAAGTCATCATAAAAGCAAAGTCAGTAATTTTTTCAAGGGCTAATTCAAAACAGTGAATATTGTGGGTAAAAAGTAAAGATTTGTTGAAGGAGTGGCCTTTGTGGAAAAGGATCAATGCCATCAGATGTGCACAACACTGCTTAAAATATGTTGCTTTTGTTGTAGTACATGCAGCACAGCCAACGCACTATAATGGAGCTTTCAGTACTACTCTGCATCAGCAGACCTAGCACAGCGACTCATTTAAGCAGCCTTAGTGGAAGAAGTAGATTTTCAGATAGGGATTTTAGCACTGATACTTGAATTGCCTTCAGCAGGAGTCATGCCACTATAGTCCTATGCAATTCTGAAAGTGTATCCCACTCTGTCAGCAAAGATTTCAGTGGCACTTGTGAGAGAACATCATATGATTTTTCTGTGTTATGTTTGGCTAAAATCCTTCACTTTTCAGTACAATATATTGCATTCTTACCACTTGTATAGAATCTCTGGCTCCTGGCTATAGTTAAAAAAAACAAAATCACACATTAAGAATATTTTTAATCCCTCAAAATTCAAGATTTTAATTTGCTTTAATGCCCTCTCTTTTAATTAGAATGCTGCTAAATCTGTAGGCAGTGTTACCAATCACTTTAACCTCCTTTTAATTTGTTGTCTAGAAAATTATAACTCTTCATTAAGTTTGGGAGACACAGCATTACAATTGTGATATAGCAGTCCCCATTTTATTAACATTCTATTTAATGAATTCAGAGCTTCAAGCACATCTCAGTGGTAATGTATGCACTTGCAAGGTACCGTATTTTTTTTAAGCACACAAGAATTTAGCAATACCCTATTTATGAAAGCACACATTTAATTGTGCATGCCACACACCCGAGAAATTGCTGATTCTCTTGAATATATGTTTCAGTGTTGAAACAAATGCATGAACTTCAGTTAACTATTTATGCACTAATTATAATTATACCAGCATCCCTTTGATACCGAGCCACCAGACTGGTGTTACTAAAACTAAACAGGTATTTACAAAAGATTACTTAATCGTGGAGAAAGTCTTGATCATAACCTTTTTACACATTTGTGCAGTAAAACTTTGGAACGTGCTGAGATTAATTTTCACATACCATGCTGGTTTCCCTTAGGGATTCAACATCATTTCAGTTCTTCTTCACATATTGTAGTTAATTCCCCGGAGAAACCTTATGTTTAGGTGGAAAGTTTGCAACACAACTAGAAACTGTTACAAAAGAAACATTTTATGCTACCTATAAATATTTTGTAGTTTTTTTTATCCTCTTTGCGTCACCTTGTAGCTGTTGTTGATAATGGTCACCTCCAACTCCATATTATATATGCTTAAGGCAAAAGGTGGCACTACGTCTAGCAATACAATTGGTCTTGATTTGATATAATTACAAACTTCATCCCCTAAAGCAAATGGCCAACACAGGTATGCTGGCCTAACAGGATATGTTGCCTTTTTGCATTGCTTTCAGTTAAGTATTTTTACAGTTGCATTTTAAAGAGACAAATATGAATTAAAACTGAATAGACAACATTTTATATATATATATATGTGTGTGTGTGTGTATATATTAATATATATATATGTGTGTGTGTGTGTGTGTGTGTGTATATATATACATATATATATACACATATCTATATATACATACACACACACACATATATAAAATGTTGTCTATTCACAAAAATATACTGAGGATAGTTCCCCTAAGACTTAAGTCTTAGAGTGATTCTATTACTGTAACAGAGAGAGAGAGCGCATTGTACTGAATTGAGCAATTGAATCAGTTGTGTTCACTAATTTACATGTCAAAATTTCAACTAGCAATCAGCACGTAGCTAGCTGATTACCAGCTGAAAGCTCTGGTTGAGTGTTCTTCCACTTTTTTCATAGGGTATGCTGAAAGAGACCTGCAGTGATGATGGGGAGAAAATTATACTTAAACTTTGAATTTGACAAGGCTAACTTAAATTGCTGAATTTGGCCAATTTGCAGCTGCTTATACAATGCCAACATGCCTGGAACAGTGCAATCAGTTCTAGGTACCATATATTAAAAAACTATATTGATAACCTGGAGGAAGTGCAGAGATGGCAACACAGACCCCTGATTCTTTGGAGTGACCAGTTGCAGGGGTGGGGAGGGGAGAGTCAGCACTACATTGAGTTAAGTAACAACTAAATGGGGCTAAAGATGTACACATAATTAAAGGGTATTAAATACCAGGAAAGGGGAATTATTTGATTTCTGGGGTGTTTACTATCACTAGGATAATAGGATAAAACCCATTTTAAAAGGAAAAATGAGGCTGAATATCAGTAAAATCATTCTGTAGAATACCAAATCACTGTTAGGAGAATCTGTCATGGAAAGTGACAGAAGCCCCCACCCTTGAGACTTAAAATGACACTGGACAAAGCATGCTTCAGGGAATAATCCTCCATTAGAAGGGGGATGAAGTGAGTGATCTGAGTGCACTTTTCTATTAATCTATTTTATGTAATATGTTACCATCAAACTGTATCCCCAAAACCACATTGTATTAAATAGTTTGGTGGACTACCATCACACAGCCATGAGACAGGACAGCAAAGAGCACAGGGCATGATGGTTACTATTGTTAATATCAACTATAATTATTCCTATTAAAAAGGTGGTCATAAACTGCTCAAATTCACTTCGCAACGTCCAGGAAAAATCAATTCTACACTAAGGCCTTGAAGAGAATTTTAATCCATGCTTGGACTCTAGCCACAAAGTTTCAGCCCATAACTATACTCATTTGCATAACATTTCCTTATGTGTTGTATTCCACTCAACCTCCTTTTGACTACCACAAATCCAACTTTCAACCAAACAGAATGGGGAAAACTACAGCTCTAAGCATATTCCTACTTGAGAATGAAAATGCCAGTTGTTTTCAGCAGTTGTCTCAACAAGACATCAAACACAAAAACACCAGAGACCCACTCTGTACCCCATTTAAACAAACAGTATATACCCCAAAGAGGCTTTTCTCCAAATACTTTACAAAAGACACATTGACTTTGAGTATAGCAATATATAGGGACTGCCACTTGAGGAAGAATAGGAATGAAAAGAAGCCATAACCCAACTATTCTAAGGCAACGGAAGCAAAAAAAAAAAAAAAAAAAATTAGAAATAAAACTGCTTATATTCATGTAACTTGTTTGGCAACAGCAGTATACCATAAGGAAAGCTGCTATAATTCATAACAGCATCTTGTAATAAAACAGCTTTATGCATCCCTCTCAAACAGTTTAGTGCTCAAATCTCATCAGATGGCTGAGTAAGCATTACACTTTGGGACAGTAAATCTCTGTTTCCAATATGGTCTACATTCAGAGATATGTACTGTAGTATTCATTCTAAGACACTTCCAGCTAAGTACTTTTAAAGAAAGAGTAGCCATAGATTTAAATATCTGGATGCTATTTTCTCTCTTTCAATAATCTAGACTGACAAGGATTTAGGGGTCAGAGTGGACAAGAAATTGAACGTGATCTCCCAGTGCAATGCTGTGGCAAAAAGGGCTAATGTGATCCTTAGATTTATAAACAGAGAAGTAGTAGAAGTAGGTAGATGTTTTTATCTTTGCATATAGCATTGATGAGATGGATACTAAAATATTGCATAAAATTTTGGTGACCACATTTTAGAGAGCCCTTGAGTTTAAAATTAGACAGGGTGCAGAAAAGAGGTACAAAAGGATCTGAGGGCTGGACAAAAAGACTCACAGTGAGACAAACAGAGTTTGATTTGTTTAACTTTTCAAAAAGAAGACAGATTATAGTGGGTGAATATCTTCACAGGGAGAAAATACCAAGCCCCTAAAGGCTTTTTAATCTATTGGAGAAAGGCTAGAAGCTAAAGGCAGACAAATTCAAATTGGAAATAAGGCATAAATTCTTAACAGGGTGAGGGTGATTAATCATGGGAATGACTACGAAGCCAAGTGATGGATTCTCCATCTTGTCATGTTTTCAAATCTAGACTTGATGCCTTTCTGGAAGATATGCTATAGCTAACCAAGCTATTGGACTCAATACAGGGATAACTGGGTGAAATTTAATGGCCTGTAATTCAGATTAGATTAACTAATGGTCCCTTTTGGCCCACTATGAATACAGTTTGTTTTAAAGGTAAGCCAAAGAATGTCTAAAGATAACCTGGCACCAATGAACCAAGATGCTCCTCCAAAAAGCAAACAAAATATGGACTAATTCTGATTGTTTGAATAAACAGGTCCGCATTTGTGAACTGGACTTCAGGGGCTTGATTCAACAAGAAGAATTTTTAAATGAATCAAACACACTAAAACGTATAAGGAAATTTAAATGGTAGGAAGAGATTGTAGGAAGAGATTGTATGAGAGTTTTTCCATAAGTTCTTCTTACAAAAGAAACCATGTTTTGTTCTGGGGTTTTTTTTTGGCATGCACTGCCCCTTCCCAAATATGGCTCCCAAAGAATGTAAATCAATTTCAAGCATCAGAGAATTTATTTAAGTATACATCAGCAAAGCAAAGCAGCAATGCGAAAATACATAGGAACATACAAATTACCCTATTATCTGTCCTGTCAGTGATGACTTTTTAAAACATTTAAATTGCATTGTTTTTGTTTTTTAGTTACATGAAAGAATTTCTGATATATTGAAACAAAGGAAATTTTATTCAGGTAGTAATCAGAAAGCAGAACTTTTGAAGGAACTGGGCCCCATTACAAAAATCAGCATCTACCTATATCTGCATACTTGCAATAGTAAAACAATTGCATTAGCTCAGATATTGGGGTGTGAACTGCAGGTAAATGCTGATTTTAATGGTGATCACTATATTTTATTACTAAGCAGGCTAGTATTTTTGCTACAAATACATATTAGAGTTAGAGTCACACTTTAATACATTTAGTCCTGCTATATAATTACTAATTTGGTCATCTGTCAAAGCCATCAGTTTTCAACATATAGTTAATTGATTATGGAGTTCTTTAACTCCAATTTCATTTTTTCTATCTTGTCAAAGAAGATGAATGCTGCTGAAATCAACTGATCACATGTTGCATCCTATGCTGGCTGGCTGATTTAAATCCTTTCCTTTTACAGTCATATCAAATGCTAAGCACTAGGACTTTTTCAACAGATACACTGATTACCAGTTATACCTGTTAAGTTAAAAGGAAACAGTTACAGAATACAAAGATATTTTGAAAGATCATAAGAGGAAAACAGTTTACATTAATTTTTTCCTCATGCTATTTAATGACCATTGCCGTAGAGTAAGAGCTACTCAGAACTGCTGGAACAAACCACTATTATGATTTCTATGACCTTTGTTTCTCAAAAGAAAGCTGTACATGTGTGCATGTGCACAAAAGATGTTTCCTCACTCCCTCTCCAAGAAGCCTTTCTGATAATGAATGCCGGGGGCAGTAAGGAGAGGCGGAGGGGGAGAGAATCTCCTACGCTAATGTGATTCAAATCTGAATACCTGCAATTTTAGTGTGACATTGCATTATCATCTGAACTTAGTGTTACATCTCTGAGGGTCACTTGACTAAAGCAAGAAGTGTTAGTGATAGAAGCCTGGCTAGAAGTTGAATTTTTGTAAATGTACTTATTTTCCCCATGGTATATTCTCTTCTTTAATTATTATTATTATGCCCATATGATCCTTTATATAGCTCAATTAATGGTATCAATAGAATATTCCAAAAAGCACGTGTATAAAATATCTTGCTCAAGAAGGTGGTAAAATATCAACTAATGCAGGCGATATATTTCAGAAAAAAAAAAAAAAAAGGCTGTGAAAAAACAGATTTTTAAAACCACATTAGCAATTTCCACAATCTATTGTTCATATCAGGGTGGATTTGATTTAAATCAAATGTATTTAAATCACGATTTAAATCACTAGTTCACTAGTCAAGAAGATTCGATTTAATCATGGATTTCTACATAAAAGTGCATTCTTATTGGTTGTTATAACCTTAATACGTATTCTTCATAACTCAGAGATAGATGTAGGTTTCATTTTTAAAAGGTGTACACTATACATTTTAAAAATTATTTATTTTGAAAACTTTTCAGATTAGTTTTACAGCTATATCATAAAATGAATGATTGTTTGATTATTTCATTTACCAAAGGTAACTGAAGCAGATATATATGAAGTCATTGGGAGGTGAACAATCTCCAATTCAACAGGTTAATCATTAATATTTGGAGGATTTTCTTGCCATGCTGTATTAGGAGAAGAACATCACCAGACAGACATTTCAATTGATTTATCTAACTAAAACAATGTTATATATTGTGGATTTTTTTTCTTCGACAGAAAACATAATATTTCAACAAAACAAGCATATGAATTTTTTAATTTAGTTAAACATTCACATTTTTTTAAATCAGGTTTGTTTCTGTTAAAATTGTTTTTAACTAAAATAGTTAACTGAAATATTAAAAAAAACTAAAATTAGATCAACTATGTCAGCCAGGTAAACATGAGAAACTTAAAATATTGGCTTCTGCAGCTAACTCGGTCATCTTCACCTTCATTTTCCTGTCTGTTCATAATCTGGAAAAGAAAAACACGCTTTTCTGCCTTTTCAGGTCCCAAACGATTTCTCAACTTGGAATGAATTAGTCCAAAGGAAGACAATATTCTTTCTACACCGGCAGACGCAGCTACTGCTGTTAAAAGTGAGATTATAACTTCAACAGTCTCTGAAACCAAGTGCTTAAGTGACTTCCACCAGTTCACTGGTGTGACGTTCTTTAAAATATCATTGGCAAACATAAATTTCTTGAATGGTTCACTGTTAGCTCTGAAGTTTATTATAGATGGCATTATGGAGGGATGATTGCTGAATGTCCATGTCATAGCCAACTCCTCTTCTTCAGCAGTTAAGGTTTGAGCTTGGTACCGAGTATTAAGAATATTTGCAAGAAAATGAGCTGGAGATGGTGCTTGTCCCATTCGTTTTTTTAAATGCTTGTAATTTAATGCTGTCATTGCATATTTCTCTTTTTAAGATTTCACTCAGTTCCTTCCATATTTCCAACAGTGTCAGCAATAAAACAGTTATTTCCCTGCATTTTGTTCAAGGCTACAGAAATAGGCTTCAGGGTACTCAGCATGCGTTCAACATTTCTCTTAAGCCCAATGTTGAGAACTTAGGCTGTGACAGAGCCATCTATTTTTTCATAATTTTGTTCACAAACTATCATCAGATTAGGCCAGTTCTTGATATAGTGCTCAAAACAGTCCACTACTGAGTTCCATTGCGTGTCTTGTGGGAGAGTTAGTTTGGTTCCTCCCACTTTTTTCAGAGCAGCTGCTGCAAAGTTGTTGTTACGGAAGTATTTTGCAATTTCAACAACATTAGCCTTTATTTCTGGAACAATGAAGTCTTTGGCTAGGAGGTGCGTCAAATGAGCTTTGCAACCATATGTTATTCGCTTGGGACTCTCTTCACTCTCTTCTAAATAATTTCTTCTCATCTTGGATACATTTGCAGCATTGTCTGTGACCAAGCTGCATACTAGACATTTTAAATTTTTTCACAGTTTGTTATAACTTTTACTGCTACTTCTTGTAAGTATTCTGCTGTGTGTGCATTTCCTGATGTATCAATTGTTTCTGTAAGGAAGACATTCCCTTCTTCTGTTGTCACACAAGCACATACAACAGGATCATTGTGGACATGCTCCACCCATCAAGATTCAGGTTAACAATTTTACCCTCTAGGCCTTTTGCACACTGCTCAATTTCTCATTCATACACTTTATCCAGCAATTTGCCTGCGACATCTGCTCTGTTGGGTGGACTGTATCCTGGTCTACTGACTTAACCATGTTAATGAAGTGTGGGTTCTCAATCATACAGAAAGGAGAGTTTGTTGCAAAAACAAATCTGGCACTTTTTTCATCAATTACCTCTTTTTGTAATCTGCTGGTCCTTATCACAATCTTATCTATTGGTATTTCTGGATGATGGAGATTTTTTTTTCTTTTTTCTACAGGTGATATATTGTGGCTATGTGACTGAACACAATCATTGGCAGATAATACTGAAACTATAGAAAAAGATGGTGATCTTGAAGGTGGATAGTCTTCAGAATCCTGTATGTTGAGGATGGATTCTCCTAAACAAAATAAGTCAATGCAATTATTTAATTATTATTACCATACTGCTCATTTAGTATTACTCACTGCATTCACTGACACTCAGTACTACTTTAAAGGTGAAATTGTAAAAGGAAGATCTGCCTATTTCAGCTATTTATTTTTTATCACAACTGCATCTAAAATTATAGCACAGTAACTCCTCACTTAAAGTCATCCTGGTTAACGTTGTTTCGTTGCTGATCATTTAGGGAACATGCTCGTTTGAAGTTGCGCAATGCTCCCTTATAATGTTGTATGGCAGCCTCCTGCTTTGTCCACTGCTTGCAAAAAGAGCAGCCCATTGGAGTTAGCTGGTGGGGTCTTGGAACCAGGTGGACTGGCAGCCCCCCTATCAGCTCCCCGCTTCCATAAGTTCCCTGTGTGGCAGCTGCCCAGAAGGATATCAGTTGCCGGGCAGTTCAGCTGTCCCTCCCCCCAGTGCTGCTCCTACCGTCAGCCTTAGAGCTGCTCCCGGGAGCCTCCTGCCTGCTGTGCAAGGGAGGGGAGGGGAGAGAAGAAGGGTGCTAATGTCAGGGTGTCCCCCTCCCTCCTGGCCCCCGCTCCTTTACCCCATTGGGCCATCTCCACACGACAGGGCTCAGGATGGAGGGAGCTTGCTGGCAGCAGCTGCTGTCTCAACTTGCTTATCTACTTTAAAAGGCAGTGTACTTAGAGTGGTGTCAGCGTACTTAAAGGGGCAATGTACGTCTGTCTGTCTCTCTCTCTCTCTCACACAGTGTCTCTCTCTGCCACGCAGTCTCCCCTTCCTCCATTCATGCTGCCTTGTAGAGTGTGAGGCAACACTAACAACACTGTGTTAACCCTTGAGGGCTCAGCCGAGTGCTAGTTCATCATTTAGCAGTAAGGCATTCCCTGGGAAATATCCAATCCTCTTTCACACTCTGACTTCACCACCTCAACCAAGCTTCACAATCATCATTGCTGTGTACACTATTAAACTGTTTAAAACTCTGTGTGTCTTTTGTCTGGTGAAAAAAAATTCCCTGGAATCTAAACCCGACCTCTCTCCCCCCCCCCCCCCCCCCCCCGGAATTTACATTAATTCTTATGGGGAAATTGGATTCACTTAACATCGTTTCACTTAAAGTAGCATTTTTCAGGAACATAACTAAAACATTAAGCGAGGAGTTACATACCATAGAGTAACAACTATATTTTTTGCTCAAACATGAGAATTCAAGAATAGTCCAGAAGGAAGACAGGCAGTCCTTAAGAAAGAAGTTTGAAATAGAAAAGTTTACCAACCTGAAGATCCTGCATGTTCAGACATGTTTCTTTCATCATCTTCAATGCAGCTTCCTCCTGAGAAGGAACACTTCTCATGATGTTGTTTCATTTGGGCAACCAGGCCTTGCGTTTCTTTGTTGCATTGTTTGCATTTTGCACGCATGCCTGTCTTACCCACAGGTAGGGGAACTAAAATTAAAATATTCCCAGACTCAGGGCCAGCTCCAGGCACCAGCTAAAGAAGCAGGTGCTTGGGGCAGCCAATACCAAGGGGCGGCACGTACGGGTCTTTGGTGGTAATTCGGTGGCGGGTCCCTCAGTCCCTCTCAGAGCGAAGGACCTGCCGCTGAATTGCTGCTGAAGAGTGGAGCGGTAGATCTCAAATCAATTAAGGCTACACTCAGAAAGACCTCAAGGCTTCTGGAATATGCTGCTCAAACAGTTTCAGTTTTGTTTCTACTGCCTGTCCCTTCCTTCTCACATTTATATCCAGACTTCTTCTTCTTGTCCAGATCTATTCTGCCCCCCAACAATCTTCTATTAATTGAATTTTTTGAAACTTTGCACTTTTAGAGAGAGGTAAGGGATTGACTCTGTGTACACAAATTTGTAGAGGGACAATAGGGTTGAGGTCTGTTATTTCTCACCTCTCTATATTATTTATTTAAAAACAGTTTTGCTGTTAACAAGCATGTTACCTCTGGAGACACAAATCCACAGTTTGAGAACTGCAAAACTAAGCATCTCTGATGGTATCTTCTAGACCAGGGGTGGGCAAACTACGGCCCATGAGCTGGATCCGGCCCCTCAGGGCTTTGGATCTGGCCCGCAGCACCACGTCCTCGGCGGGGGGAAGGGGGGGACAGAAGGCTCCGTGCGGTGCCCCTGTGTCCATGCACCGCCCTCTGCAGTTCCCATTGGCTGGGAACAGGGAACCGCGGTCAATGGGAGCTTCGGGGAAGGTACCTGGAGGTGCGACAAGGGCAGCACACGCAGAGCCCTCCGTCCCCTTCCCCCAGGGGCTGCAGCTGTGTCCCAAGAGCTTCTTGGCTTTCAAAGAACAGGTCAGTTGGTTCATGTCTTTCTCTGCATCCTGCCCTCCAACTCCCTGCCCTAGACCCCCTGCCCTGAGCCCCCTCCTGCAGTCTGCACCCCTCCTACACCTCAACCCCCTGCCCTGAGCCACACCCTGCACCCCAACCCCCTGCCCTGAGCCCCTGACCATGATGAGAGGTCTTTGAGCTATAACGTATCTTAATTAAAACTATCTTTAGATAGGTTTTTTTTCCCTCAAAAAGCATTTTATCAAAAAATCTGATTTAAATAAAAAAATCCATTTTTAAAAAATCATTGATTTTTATCCACCCTGGTTCATATCTTTGCATTGTTAGAAAAATTTTATTTATTTATTTAATAAAAAACAAACCAACTTTTATGTCCCAACTTTCCTATGAAATGTATGCAGAAGCCTTTAAGAAAAGGAATTTGAATTTAACAGTGCTAGCTCAATACATACTTTATATTATTCCTTACTTCAGTGTACAAATGTAGTGACAGCATATGTAGTATGGGCTGTAACCCCGTGAGTGTCTTGTGAAGCTCAGAAGTGAACTGCGCAAGGGTTCCAATGTATTACAGTGGCACATACCCTAATAAGACAATCTTATTAGAGTCTACACTTATCACAAAAGGCGGGAACATGTAATTCTTACTCCCACTGATAAGGGCTCCGTCACAGTAGTATCCTTACTGGAGTCAATGGGCTACTTATGTAAAGCCCTTATTCAGTAAGGAACCCAAGCATGTGAGCAGCTTTAGGCATGTGAGCAGTTCCATTGAATTCAATGAGACTACTCAGGTGTCTAAAGGTAGGCAAGTGCTTATGTGCCATGCTGAAATGGGGAGAGAGTGCCCACTGGTATAAGGATTGCACATTCCAACTCTTACCAAAATAAGTTTTAAAAATTAAGTGGATGATTTTTTTGCAGGCGATGAACAGACCACATTTACAGGCACTTAGTAAATATCTAGCATAGGCCCATTGGAAAGTCAATGGGACCACACAAGACAGCAAGCACAGAGCTAGGTAATAAGGTTTGCAGTATCAGGTCCTAATGCACCATTTCATTGAATAACAGTATTATACTGCAGGTAAATGCACTAATTAGTTTTGACAATTTGAGTTTTTAAAAATAATTTCAACAGATGATATTGATGTTTATATTAAGCATTCTTTAGATTATCTATTGAAATTTTCATACTAGTGAGAAATTATGGGTGTGAGACATTTATTTAATGATAGCAGACGTTAAGGTTCAGAAAGTTAAAACTTCATAAAAACTTAAAATACAAACTATCAACATCAAGTAAATATCCTTAAATCAACAAATCATGTCTGTTTTTACTATTTATTCACTATTCCATTTCTAACAAATCACTGGATTTTGACTAATCAATTCTCAAGCATAATTTTCTTATGTTGCCTATCTGTAAATTTTGATCCTTGATGGAAACATATTTTCATTGGTATGTGGGTGGATGTGAGAAAGCCAATAATTACCAACATTTACCAATTTAAAAAAATCTAATTCTTCCAAGCCTAACTCTAAGACACAGCTGTCCAGATAGTTTTCCATTCTGTTTAGTGATTTTATTTTTCGTCTATTAGAGCAGTGTATCTCAACCTTTCCAGACTACCTTTCAAGAGTCTAATTTGTCTTGCATACCCCTTTTACCTCACTTAAAAACTTACAAAATCAGAAACAAAAATACAAAAATACAAAAGGGTCACAGCACACTATTATTGAAAAATTGCTTCCATTCTCATTGTTACCATAGAATTATAAAATAAATCAATTGGAATATAAATACTGTACTTACATTTCAGTGTATAGTAGTATATACAGCAGTATAAACAAGTCACTGTCTGTATGAAATTTTAGTTTGTACTGACTTCACTAGTGCTTTTTATGTAGCCTATTGTAAAACTAGGCAAATATCTAGATGAGTTGATGTACCAACTGGAAGACCTCAGCGTACCCCAGAGGTATGCATACCCATGGTTGAGAACCACTATATTAGAGTACATTGTGAGGAATCAGACCCCTCCCATTCTTGTTTGCTTAGTTTTATTTTGTGATCCCTCCATTCACTCTCCAGCTCCCCATTCCTCCTAGATTAGCATTTTTCCTAATTTCACTGTGACACAATGCTCTCCTAGGGCCAGATTCTGATCTCTTCATTCACAGTAAGTAGTAATTCACCCATTGATATTAATGGGACTACTCAGGAAGGAAGGCACAGCAATGAATGTGGGGGTACTTAATATAGACTCTTCCAAGGAGGAGGAAGTTACAGCAAACTAACGCCACTTCTCTCTTGGAGAGCAGCCACATGATGTTTAACAGGCTTTAAACTTACGTGCCTTGACTTCACCCCTTTAGTTGATTTACCTTAAGTATCCTGAGGGTCCTGCTATAGATATAATCCCAGACAATCAAAGGGGAATAACCAGTTTCATTACCCTCATTTACAGGGGTAGACAGCACACCGGCCAAGCATTAACATTAACACTAAGCATTAACATGGGTCCAACTACCCAAACAATGGAGCAGGAGGTGGCGGCCCTACTGCATGCTCTGGCTAACTGGGAAAACGGAGACAAAAAGGATAACTTTACAAATGGATTCTAACAGAGACATAATTAAGCAATATGGTAATTGGGCCCAGATATACACAAGGGACAGTGGGTGGCTATAAAAATTCTTTCTCGAAGAGGAGAGGCAGATTCCTGGGGAGAAATTGAGACCAGGCTGTTTCCCAAGAGCTTCTTGGCTTTCAATGAACAGGTCAGTTGGTTCATGTCTTCCTCTAACTCAAGAGGGAAGCCCACCAAACTTAGCTTGGAGCAAAGCTTAAGTCTTGATGAGACGAAATATACAAATACTATTTGCGGTTTTAAAATCACTCTCTCTAAAGCTTGGATCCAACTGGTATATAAAAACAAGTTGTATTAAGAAGCCTATTGGTTAGCATCACTGGCCACAAATGCTGAAGGAAAGAAACAAAGGCTCTGAAATCCAAATGGATCCAAATCCAAATGGATTTCAGGGAGTATCCCAATCTTGATCTAAGAGTGGAACAATCATGAGATAAATGGTAAAACAAGAATGAGAACAGTAAACTAATATCCACTTTTCATCTGTCTGAAGAGATGAAAGCCTAGGTGTCCCACGTAGTTCCCCTTTTAATTATTATTCCCATAGGATTCTTTTGTCCCTTTGAGACAATTTGTCCAACGTATACACACACATGAAGCAATCAAATATCCAAAGACCGAGGATTATTTTAGGATATTAACACAACTTGAAATTCAATGGGAATTAGGTGTCTTACTCCCCTTTCAGAGTAGCAGCCGTGTTAGTCTGTATCCGCAAAAAGAACAGGAGTACTTGTGGCACCTTAGAGACTAACAGATTTATTAGAGCATAAGCTTTCGTGGACTACAGCCCACTTCTTCGGATGCATATGTATATGCATATGCATCCGAAGAAGTGGGCTGTAGTCCACGAAAGCTTATGCTCTAATAAATCTGTTAGTCTCTAAGGTGCCACAAGTACTCCTGTTCTTTTTGCGGATACAGACTAACACGGCTGCTACTCTGAAAGGGGAGTAAGACACCTAATTCCCATTGAATTTCAAGTTGTGTTAATATCCTAAAATAATCCTCGGTCTTTGGATATTTGATTGCTTCATGTGTGTGTATACGTTGGACAAATTGTCTCAAAGGGACAAAAGAATCCTATGGGAATAATAATTAAAAGGGGAACTACGTGGGACACCTAGGCTTTCATCTCTTCAGACAGATGAAAAGTGGATATTAGTTTACTGTTCTCATTCTTGTTTTACCATTTATCTCANACTTCTTCGGATGCATATGCATATACATATGCATCCGAAGAAGTGGGCTGTAGTCCACGAAAGCTTATGCTCTAATAAATCTGTTAGTCTCTAAGGTGCCACAAGTACTCCTGTTCTTTTTACTCCCCTTTGTGACTCACTCCTCTTTATTAACCACAATAAATTTAAGTTTCCCCTGTATTATATATAATCCTCAGGACTCCATTGACTCATAGAGCATGAAAGCAAGTGCTAAAATAGAGACATGTAAAAGGGACACATTTACTATAAAATAACCATGTGCTATGGTCATTGTAAAATACTTGCTTAATGTCAGAATATTCCTATTGGACATCAGAGTGAATTAGAACAAGCTACCAGCCATACACGTTTGTATAAAGATAAGAATAACAAATAATTAATGGAGATGTACAAATGTTATGACTTGTTTTTCCTCCACCGATATTATGTCTCTATCTAAAAGGAAAGGTAATGAAATACAAAATGATACTCAGTCCACTTTGGCAAGATATTCCAAGTATTATAAAAGGCTGTTGGGCATTGTTAAGTAAGTTTGTGTTTGTTCCACTGATTTTTTAATATCTTCAAGCACACACTATTTGTTCTGATCATTCCCAGCAGAGATTTACTGCTGAACTAGATCTGACTTGAGATTGAGTGGATGAGAAAGCAGTCAGAGCAATACAAATACTGAGTAACAACTTTCTCTGATGGCTGAAAGCCTGGGGTTTGGCTCAAGCAGAACTTGTGAGACAGGACTGTCAAGTGAAGAACTCAAGAATTGTGCATCCATTCAATTTTTGTACACTTTTCCTCAAGATGGATTCTGGAATTGCTACAGCTGAAAATTAAATTTTAAACCTAAAACGCAACATCTCTTTTGATACTACTACTGAATACATGGAGAGATGAATAGGGCTCCACCTGACCCCAGCTACTACCTGTAGGATGCAATGGAATGTTCACTGCTTGCATCTAGTGCTTCCCAGCTCTACTTGCATAGAAGTGGACAGTTGCAACCAGCCAATTCAAGTTCTCTGTAAACTTAGAGTTCTAAAGTGACAAGTCATCTTTTAAATATATCCTGGTTACAAAAGTCCACATACATAATTTTTTATTTCAAAGTGACTTCTTTAAAGCATGGTTTTAAAACAAAACCAAGACCGCCAACATATCCCCCTACTCTCAAAGTCTTCACTGCTAATCTACCTTCCTTCTGTTGTATCAGTACATGAAGTTGGAAGAAAAATGTTCTCTTATAAAAAAAAATTAAGTGAATCTCTTTGGAAGCAAAATGCATAGCATGTAGACAAATCCACGCCATACCAGAAGGTTGTAAGATACTCCAATATTAAAAAGGTGTTAGAACTACTTTCTGACATATCTCTGCAGAGATGTGTCAAAGGTTTGACAGAGTAAAAATATTTCTATTCATCTTAACATAGAACATTTAAAAAAGATTCTTCATGTTTTCTGACAAATTTGTAACGTTAGAATCTTTTCCCCCAATAAATTGAAGAGCTGAATTTTTCAAACTGACTGGACAATAAAGTTACCCATATGGGGGTGGTGAATTATATTTGCATTTCTGTCTATGCTAAACATTAAAATAAACAATGCTGAGAACAGGTGTCAGAAAAGTTACCACAGGGATAATTGGTTTGTGGCAGCTAAGCATTCATAGCTATGATGCTTTTTGATCCTTTGATGTCAGCTCTTACTATCATTGTGAAGCTGAATTCACCAAGCATTGGATAGTTCACCCAATAATATGAAACATGAGCTGGGTTTAGACCATTGTGAGGCTGGTTAGTTTTCCCTACTGATGTTCTTCTGCAATAGTAATCCTGCTCAGTATAAAAGGAACCACAAGTTCAGACATTTGATGTATGCGCTTGGCTGAGCCAATGGGATGAAGCTACTGCCTATGGGATTATGACAATGCCTAAGTCAGAATCCCTCCTAAATGTAATGGCACTTCAGCCGGGTGGCAGACATAGCCTACCATGCTCATTTTCCACATTTTCACACCAACACTGCAAGGTAGTCTGCTGACAATCAACAACTATGATGGAGAGGATTTTTTTCTTTTGGTTGGTATGTTTGCTAGGAACTAGACAAACCATAAAACTCATTTCACACAAGGATCTAAACTAGCTATCAGACTGTAATGATTTTCAGTCATTATCAATTCTGATTTAAAACTGACAACAAAAGGTAAAAGGTTTTTGTATCCCATCAACTCACAGAGGCACTTATAACTTCTGAAGACCTGTCTGCTCATAAAATAATGAAACAGACATGCAGAGCAGAAAGACAGGGCAACATGCACATCAGAACACCAAACCAAAGTTTGAAGGTCTAATTTTAAGCTTTCCAGCCCTGAGTATAACTTTTATATCAAGAATTTCACTGTCAAGCTCTCATAGATCAAAAATGAAAATGGTACAACTCAGTCTTGTACTTGACAGATTTTTACTGCAATTCTCAAAAACAAGTATCATCTAAGATCTCAACTTAAAGCAGCTGCTTTATGTAGTCTCAATACCATGGTTAATCAAATGGATATATGTCAACAAGTCACACCACAGAGAGCTTTACTGGCAGAAGGGACAAAATATTGGGAAAATATCTGAAACCATTTAAAGGAAAAAATCATTCAAATTCTTCCTACAGTAGTGAAAAGAAAAATTACTTTCAGGATTACCAATTTAAAACACATGTCTATTTCCTGCAAAATTTAAATCCCATAAAAACACCCACTCGAACTTTGAATAAATTAGCATTTGTAAATTCCTAGACGTCTGCAGCTGGAAACTGCATGTGCAAATACTTCTCTTTACATTTTCCTAACTACATTTAGAACTGACCAGCATTTAATTCATACAGAGCTATTGCAGACACTGAAAACACAGTAACAACAGGGAGTCCGGTGGCACCTTAAAGACGAACAGATTTATTTGGGCATAAGCTTTCGTGGGTAAAAAAACCTCACGAAGGGAGGTTTTTACCCACGAAAGCTTATGCCCAAATAAATCTGTTCACCTTTATGGTGCCATCGGACTCCTTGTTGTTTTTGTGGATACAGACTAACACAGCTACCCCCTGATACTTGAAAACAGTGTGCAAATTGTTAAACTATGCCTATTCTCCTGTTCATACACCCTTCATGTAAACAGGAGAAGGGGTGTGTGTGTGTGTGTGTGTGTGTGTGTGCGCGTGTGTGTGTGCGTGTGTGTTTGTGACAATGAGCATTCTCAGGGAGGTGTCCATCCGAAAACCATGGATCTGGATGCCTGAATCTGCCATTGTGTTATCTCAGCAGTTACGGAAATGTCTGGACTGGGAGAGGTTGCTTCAACATGTGGAGAAGAGGGAACCAGAATTGGCGACTCCAAAACAGAGTGATCAGAATGGCCATCGCTCTCCCCCACTGGAGTTTGTGGAAGCTGCAGGATTGGAGTGTGTGTGGGGGGGAAGAGAGGGCGTAGTTCGTCTGGTCTGACCAAATCGACGACCAGAGCGTCACCCAATGAGTGGGCACAAAGTCCTCCCTGGAGTAATACTGGGTGCAGTTGGTGGTGGTGTGTAATATAAAGAGGTCTCTGATTGGTGCATCCCAGCAATATGTCAGTGATTATTGTATCATGCAACTCCCATTCGTGGTCAGTTGCAAAGTTCTGCAGATTCTCTCAGCGGATCACATTCTGGATGCAAGGCAGGTAGGCTGCTGGAAAAAGGATATGATGTCTGAGAATAATTGCCTCCATATGCAGCACTGGGGACCTTGTGCTCCCTTGTTTCTGTAGTATGCTATAGTTGTGTTGTCTGACAAAGATGTGGCAATAGCAGATAGCTAGTAAGACCATATGGCATGTTTTGCATACTACCTGAAATTCAATACGTTTATGTATCCTGGCCTCTCGCATGATCCAGGTGCCTTGTGTCATGTGACCTCCAACATGACTGCCTCAGCCTGAATAAGAAATGTCCCTTATTACTGTCACAGTTAGTGAGCATAGGCATATGAGAGCAGACTTGGAGCAGGTGTTTCCACCAACGAAGAGAAGAGATACTCAATGTTCCACTGGAGGTTATGGTGTCCATGAACTGGTGCAGAGGAGAATAGATTCTTTGGAGCCATATAGAATCATAGAATATCAGGGTTGGCAGGGACCTCAGGAGATCATCTAGTCCAATCCCCTGCTCAAAGCAGGACCAATTCCCAACTAAATCATCCCAGCCAGGGCTTTGTCAAGCCTGACCTTAAAAACCTCTAAGGAAGGAGATTCCACCACCTCCCTAGGTAACCCATTCCAGTGCTTCATCACCCTCCTAGTGAAAAAGTTTTTCCTAATATCCAACCTAAACCTCCCCCACTGCAACTTGAGACCATTACTCCTTGTTCTGTCATCTGGTACAACTGAGAACAGTCTTGATCCATCCTCTTTGGAACCCTCTTTCAGGTAGTTGAAAGCAGCTATCAAATCCCCCCTCATTCTTCTCTTCTGCAGACAAAACAATCCCAGTTCCCTCAGCCTCTCCTCATAAGTCATGTGCTCCAGCCCCCTAATCATTTTTGTTGCCCTCCGCTGGACTCTTTCCAATTTTTCCACATCCTTCTTGTAGAGTGGGGCCCAAAACTGGACAAATACTCCAGAATAGAGGGGAATGATCACGTCCCTCGATCTCCTGGCAATGCTCCTACATATACAGCCCAAAATGCCGTTAGCCTTCTTGGCAAGAAGGGCATACTGTTGACTCATATCCAGTGTCTCGTCCACTGTAACCCCTAGGTCCTCTTCTGCAGAACTGCTGTCTCGCCACTCGGTCCCTAGTCTGTAGCAGTGTATAGGATTCTTCTGTGCTAAGTGCAGGACTCTGCACTTGTCCTTGTTGAACCTCATCAGATTTCTTTTGGCCCAATCCTCTAATTTGTCTAGGTCCCTCTGTATCCTATCCCTACCCTCCAGCGTATTTACCACTCCTCCCAGTTTAGTGTCATCTGCAAACTTGCCGAGAGTGCAGTCTACGCCATCCTCCAGATCATTTATGAAGATATTGAACAAAACTGGCCCCAGGATCGACCCTTGGGGCACTCCGCTTGATACCGGCTGCCAACTTGACATGGAGCCATTGATCACTACCCATTGAGCCCGACGATCTAGCCAGCTTTCTATCCACCTCATAGTCCATTCATCCAGCCCATACTTCTTTAACTTGCCGGCAAGAATACTGTGGGAGACCGTATCAAAAGCTTTGCTAAAGTCAAGGAATAACACATCCACTGCTTTCCCCTCATCCGATGGACTTGTGCTTGTCCAGTTTTTCTAAATAGTCCCGAAACACTTCTTTCTCCAAAGAGGGCTGGTTACCTCCTCCCCATACTGTGCTGCCCAGTGCAGCAGTCTGGGAGCTGACCTTGTTTGTGACAGAGGGAAAAAAAGCACTGAGTACATTAGCTTTTTCCACATCCTCTCTCACTAGGTTGCCTCCCTCATTCAGTAAGGGGCCCACACTTTCCTTCACTTTCTTCTTGTTGCTAACACACCTGAAGAAACCCTTCTTATTACTCTTAACATCTCTTGCTAGCTGCAACTCCAAGTGTGATTTGGCCTTCCTGATTTCACTCCTGCATGTCTGAGCAATATTTTTATACTCCTCCCTGGTCATTTGTCCAATCTTCCACTTCTTGTAAGCTTCTTTTTTGCATTTAAGATAGCTGTAGACAAAGGTGAAGGTGGACAAAGCATGTGATGTATGTGCATGCTGCCACATGACCTAGGATGGAAAGGCAGGTCCTGGCTGAGACCGAAGGGTTGGAGATTATCGGAGCTATTTGTTCTAATAGGCTCTGGAATCTGTCCTGTGATAGATAAGCTCATGGGGCGATCATATCAATGTGAGCTCCTATGAATTCCAGGGACCGTGTAGGATGCAAAGTCAATTTTTCAACATTGATGCTCACTCATAGGGAGGAGAGGAGAGGAGAAGAAGCTGGGACGATGATGCTCACACTTCCTGTTTGGACTGCACTGCTAATAGCCTGTTGTTCAAGTATGGAAAGACAAGGATTCTCTGAGGTCGTAGGTGAGCTGCTACCACACACAAAACATTTGTAAAAACCTTATGGGACCCTGGTAAGTCCGAATGGGAGAACCCTGTATTGGAAGCATCGATGCCCCACTTTGAACCTCAGGGAACTTCTGTGGGTTGGGTGTATGTCGATATGGAAGTAGTCATCTTGCATATCAAGAGCTCTAAACCACATGCTTCTGGGGAGCGGGTCGGGGATGTGGAAGAAGCATGGTCAAACTATGGTGTAGCAGCATGAAACAATGTCCAAGACCCACTTGTCCAAGCTAGTAGAAAGAGTTTGAGATGATCACTGAAAGGGGCAGAGGGCAAGAGTGTTGTTGTACAGAGTGATTGACTGCTATCTAGATGCACTTAGAAATACTGCTTTCATAATGATTAAGTGTATTGCTCAGAGGTCTGCGATGCTGCAACAGGTGGATGGGCTCTGTGTACCTTAGGGGCACTTCTGAGGAGACTCATAGGCCCATTGTTAGTAGAAGTGTAGAGTTCTCCTCCCCCCCCCCCACCAATTATGCAAGTTACAGTGACCTGAGCGCTATGTCAGTGGGAGATGTTTTCCCGCCCACATAGCTTCTGCTTCTCACGGAGGTGGAGTCATTATGCTGATAGGAAAGCACTCTCCTGTTGGCATAGACCACCTACACCAGATGCGCTACAGCGGCACAGCTGCATCAGTGCAGCTGTGCCAACATAGTGCTTCTAGTGTAAACCTTCCCCCAGTCTCCCCAGAGTCAATGGTACCTGGTCTATTGATGGGACTGGAACCGGTAAAGGCACCTGTCTTAGGACTGACCATTCATGGGACACCAGCGGAGCCGAAGCAGGCTGGCGGGCAGCGCAGCCTCTTATCATTCTTGTGCTGTAGAGAATAATCTCATGTTGTTAGGGAGATAGGATTCTATTAGACTGGTAGCCTTAAAAGTTAGAGGAATCCTATGTTAGCATGATACTTTACTAACAGATTTATTTCCTCCTTGGGGAAGTAAGAAGAGAGGGCATATTAATAGTTCAAGCTGCCTAAATCCACTCAAATGTTACACAATAAACCACATCTAATTCTTCAAGTGGAACTGATTTACTTTTTAGCTCCCCTCTATGCAATTTTGGGGCAAGTGACAATCTAATGAAGCAAAAGATTCGGTGAAGTTGAGCAGATCAACGACTGCTCATCTGAAGCAATGTTTACATGTCTCTTCCCCTCACCCCAAGACACACAGAATTATGCTGTGTTTCACTTTATTAAGACAACTCACAAAATAGAAGCAGAAACATGTTCAGTGAGGAACTAACTGAAAGAGAAATATTTTAAGCTATTTCTTAGAGAAGTTTAGATTCTCTTTCATTCAGTAGAATCTAGATAGATATTTGAAGCAGACAATTTTATATTGGAGTAGGTCATTCAAATTGCATATACGTTAATGCAAAGGGAATTGTGTAAAGTTGAAATTTAATATGAGTTTTAGAATCTCAGTGAGGTGCTAATATATTATAGCCAATTATTAATTATGTGTTTCCTCCTGCTATTTGTTTTATTAAATAAAGTATAAACCAACTGCAAAGACAAAATGAAGCCAAAAGAAACAGCATCCCATTTCTATTATACATGTTAGAAACAGGGAAGAAATTCCAAGGTACCAGATTAGCAATTACTGTATGCTAATCACAATGTTTTACTCATTTTAGTAATACAGCCAATCTATCAAAGAAACAAAAAGCAACGTGAAAATGTCACTATTATACCTAAAACTAATACAGATGACATACTGTAAGGTTATAATATTTGCCAATATATGACAAATATGACAGCTGGTTAGGAGTCATTAGTGCTTCTCTATTTAAAATATACGTTAACACAGTGATCTAGGTTTGCCTCACTTACACAAAGTGAATTCTGACAGGATTGGAAGCCTAAATGTACCCAGCTTAACGTGACTATGGAAGGGAACGAATTTCCTAATTGAAAATGCAACCCTGTTGCTGCTTTAAAAAGGTAAAATTACAAGCATTATCCTTTCTCCATTTTACAAGCATTTCTAATGCTACTGGCATGCAGACATATACATTAATGACAGCGGTTATTGTACTGGGGATTATTGGGACCAAACAAAAAAATAATTGTGCCTTACACATACCTTGTCTTGGAAACTCATCTGACTCCCTGTGAACTAGGTCAGAAACTCTATTTCCGTAGTGCATTCTGGTGTCATGATCATAGGCCTTCAACGTCTCACTTGAGCTATAGGACTTCTGAGTTGGTACTCGGCAGTCCTCACTGTCCAATGAAGAACTTGTATAGCGGCATTCCTTTCCACACCGACCTCTTGTTAGAGAGCGGTGTCTTCGGTCTTTTATATCCATTATTCTGAGTCAGGTAGAAAAATCAACGTTTTCAGAATAGTTTATCTTTAATCTTGGGGCTAGTCACTCTACCACCTAAAACCAAAAGATAATAAAGAGTGAGAATTGGAGATACAATATGCTGTGACATTTCACTTTTCTTCACTTGTTCAGAAATACAAAGTGGGCAAACTTGATGGAAAATAAGACCTTGACACGGAGTTCCTTATAAACTTACATAAATTGACTTTAATGGGGGAAAGAAGAAAAAGGAAATGGATTTAGTTGTAAGATTTGTTTCATTTAAACTATGTTTTTATAGAAGAGTTTAAAAATTGATAAAAAACTACTGAAATCTTTTGATTTCTGAATGCACTTTGATAACACAAACTCTGACAGCCTGACATTAGCTCTTGCGATTAAACAGTACAAAGAAAAACAGATTCAAACCAACTAATTATTTCCTTTTGCTGCAGGAGGGCCTGGAATGGAGTATCATTCCAGGAGTATCATATGAAATCGACAATTAAGATTGAATCATGTAAAGACAGTTACAAACATAAGGCATTAATATTCAGCATTAAAGAATTACAATGGTACACATTACATGTTGTGACCATGTGAGTGTACAGCAAGGTCTAGAATGGAATAATTACAAGTTTCTTCTTTATCAATACAGTCCCCTCCACCCTTCCTAACCCCCCTCCATCTCTTTTAAATAAATAAAAAATGTAGATTGAGAAATTCTTCAACACACCATTGCAATTGAACAAATCTGTATTTACACCACATAAGAAAAGAGACTTTCTGGACATCATTTGAAATTGTTAAACTGTTTGATCCTAAAATAAATTTGTCTTGCATGCCTAGAAACATTATTTGATTTTATTTATTATATACACACATGCACCCTTTACCAAGGCTTTCCATGCTTGATACAGCTGTAAAATACATACCCAACAATGTCTATCAGTTATACCTCCTGAGTTCTCCAAAGGAATTAACTTTGTTACATTCCACATTTTCTAACGTAAGGAGGGCTCACATGGCTTTTTTCCATCATTTATAAAGTGAAGGTATCCACTTCTACGTTACCAAATTACAGAAAACTTGTTTTCAAACTGCTGTCTAATTAACTAACACTATGAGCTTTAACTATTCACTTTGCAGATTATCCCACTTCTTGAGCAGGCTAACTTGTTAATCACTGACATCACATCTGCATTTTTAATTTAAACAAGTGTGCAACTTTACTCATATGAGCAGAGGCCCATTGAAGACTGATTACTCATGTGAGTAAGGTTATGTATGCCCATACGTGTTTGCAAGATCAGGGCTTTAGTTTGTAATAAGCTCACCATTGCAGAGTAGATGTGATTGGTCAGTGGAGCCGGTAAACCAGATGAATTTCTTCCCAGCATTCAGACACTGACATTTATACTACTTTTGTTGTTTTCTTTTCTATATTTTGCTCTCAGAAGGAGGAAGTTAGGTAACCAGGAGAGCCAGCTGTTTTAAGACGCCTACATGTACTTTGCAATCTGTGAGTTCTGAAATATAAAAACATGCTTCCCCCCCCCCACACACATATATTGTTCTTGTTTATAATTACAATACATTACAGATAAAACCAATAAACATTCCTTCCCCTCTCCTCCCCCACCCCCAATCCTTTTTTCCCCCTGAGTACTGCTGCTACCTGGGCTAGAGCTAGTGCATCAGGTTAGACTGCAAAAGTTCAACAAACAGATGATTCAAAATGTTCTACAGTTTTCTTGTTTTTCTGTACTGTCTGTGGTTTGTGTGGCTAAGTGCACTTTTGAATATCTGAATTTTTAAAAACCTGGTTGCATTAAGTCCTCAAACCTGCAGCCATTGGCCCACTTACTTAATTTTAAGCACAGGAGCTATTTCAGTGACTTCAATGTGTCTACCCACATTTTCCAAATTTAAGGGTAAGTCCTAAGTCAGTGGTCCCCGCCATGGAGCCCTCCAGGGCATTTATGTGCGCCCGCCTAGTGCCCAGCAGGGGAGAGAAGCCGCGGCCCCGCGCCTGCCGGGGACAGAGAACTCTGGGGCTGCAGGCTGTGGGCGCCGGTGTTCTCTGTCCCCGGCAGGCGCGGGGCCGGCCCGCCTATTGCCCAGCAGGGGAGAGAAGCCAGGGCCCCGTGCCTGCTGGGGACAGAGTACTCCGGGGCTGCAGGTGCCGGTGTTCTCTGTCCTCGCGGCTTCTCTCTGCACTGCCCAAAACTGCCGCCAAAAAAACCCAAAACAACGCTCTGCCTCTGCAGAATGACCGAACGCCGCCCTGTAGTGTGTGCTGCCCCAGGGACGTGCTTGCTCCACTGGTGTCTGGAGCCGGCCCTGTATGTGAGTATTCTTCCTGCACTGATACTCATCTGCTCACAAAGAAGAGAAAACCCTTTCAAGATGGTGAATTGTTGAAGGAAGCATTTTTGACTGGTGCTGATTACCTGTTTCAAGGATTTCCTAACAACGGTGAGATTTTGTCGGCAATACAAGACTTGCAGTTATCAGACAACACAGTTACGAGGAGGATACATGCAATTTCAAGTGACATGCAAACTCAGCTAAAGGATGACTTGGAAATATGTGACTGGTTTTCACTGCAATTCAATGAGTCGACAGATATATTGGATACAGTGCAGTTGGCAGTTATGGTGAGGATGGTATTTAGTGACTTACCCGTAAAAGAAGAGTTACTAAAAGTATTGCCTATGAAAGGGCGAACAAAGGGTGAAGACATCTATAATTAATTCAAATCATACGCAACATCAATTAGTATGCCACTACACAAGCTGTCTGTGATCACCACTGATGGGGTACCAGCAATGATGGGCAGCGCCAATGGATTCATTGCACTGTGTAAGAAGAATGAATCCTTTCCAAACTTTGTCTTATCATTGCATTATCCACCAAGAAGTTTTGTGCATCTAAGTTCTTTCTTTTCAACACATCATGAATGTCGTTATTAAAATAATTAACTCTATTCGAGCGAAACCTTTGCAACACCGACTTTTTAAGGCCCTGTTGGAAGATGTTGAGGATAAACTATCTGATCTTATCTTGCACACAGAAGTACGATGGCTGAGCAAAGGTAAATTTCTTGGACGTTTTTTAAGCCTAATTGAAGAGATCAAAGAATTTCTGAAGTCCACAAATCAGAACTTTGAGCAACTAGAAGACTCCAGCTGGTTAATGGACTTGGCTTTTCTTGCCGACATCACTGACAAATTAAACATTTTAAATCTTGAGCTCCAGAGAAAAGACAAACATGTGGCTCAAATGATAGGTTCTGTAAAATCATTCAAAGCAAAACTGATCTTCTGGATGTCTGTAGCGGAGTGGACACCCGCTCCTGCCCTGAGGGGTTTAAAACAGCCCTGGCAGAGGACTGGGGCAAAGGTAGGGTTACCATATTTAAAAAATAAAAAAAGAGGACACTCCACAGCCCCTGGCCCCGCCCCTTTCCCACCCCCGGCCCCGCCCCAACTCCACCCTTTCCCTGCCCCTTTCCCAAAGTCCCCGCCCTGACTCCCCCCTCCTCCCTCCCAGCCACGCGAAAAGGGCTGCCCGAGCGCTACCGGCTTCACGGTTTGCTGGGCAGCCTCCAGACCCTGCGCCCTCGGCTGGCGCTTCCCCTCCCGGGGCTCCAGCTCCTCTGGGGGAAGCGCC
>NC_048305.1:27532181-27609450 GCF_013100865.1 Trachemys scripta elegans | reverse complement strand
AGTGCTGAGCGGGCCGGGGGTGGTCGGCCGGGGGCTGGGCCCGGGGCCGGCACCCCAGGGCCGGGGCCAGCCTGGGCTGCGCCTCTTCCCCCCACACTCCCCCTTACCCGCTTCAGGCTTCCCGCGACTCAAATGTTCGCGGGAAGCAGGGGAGGGGGCGGAGAATTTGGGGAGGGGGCGGAGTTGGGGCGGGGGCGGGGCTGGGGGTGGGGCCGGGGCCCCGTGGAGTGTCCTCCTTTGGGAGGCACAAAATATGGTAACCCTAGTGATAACCACTCAGACCCCAGTGATGAAGACTGCTTTGTATGGCAGATCCCTGTGCCTGAACAGATTAGCTTTGGGATCAGAAAGGTTCATACCCAGAAAAACTGGGAAGATTCTACCAGTTGAAAGTAAGAACAGCAAGCATTTTGATTGGAAAACAATGTGCTCATTTTATGATTCGTAATGAGAAGTAATGATGATTCACACAACCCTTTGGTCAGTTATTAAGAGGGCAACAGAACAGAAGCCATTTGGCCTTTTTCATTACTGAAAACAAATTTGGAGTGTTCACCACTCTAGCCCAGAGAAAGAGCATTAAGGATATCTAAGGAATTTTGTTCTTGAAAAGCCTTATTCCAAGCAGCTTTAATTGGTTCCTGCATTTTACACATTTAAATGCTTTGATCATCACAGTCTAGTAGTTATAACATCTAGTTTTCACCATGACTCATGCCAGAAGAGGATTTTTCCCCCATTTGGAAAGACTAAGCTGATTGAAAGGAAGTCTTCATAATTATAAAATGAATTGAAATAAAGTTGATAGCCATTTTTCAAGTTAGTAAAGGAGTTAAAACCAACCACCTTGTTTGATATAAAGGCTGACAAACCTACACTATGTTACCAAGCAAAACAAACATAAATGGGCTGTAGTCATGCCTAGATTTGTTTCCCCAATACACCTAGGTTTGTTTCTGGGGAACAGAAGGATAAAGGATATGAAAGGAATGGAAGAAGATGTGAGGAATAGAAAATGAAAATGACATGTGGGACAGGTCTTTGTATTCCTAAAATTTTTGAGGTCCAAGATTTGTTTTTTTTTAAAATACACATTTTCCCCCTCAGAATAGATTCCTTGTTTGCTTTGGGGTGCGGGAAGGGGAAGGGGACAACACAACTAACAGCAATAGAAGCTTGCACTTACATAGTGTCTTTCATCTGAGGAACTCAAAAATGATTTACAAAATATTAATTAAGCCTCATAAAAGCCCTGTGAAGTAGGTATGTATTATCCTCAGAGGGGTAAGTGCCTTGCTCAGGGTCACACAATGAGTCAGCGACATACCTGGGAATTGAACCCAGAAGTTCTAACTCACAGTTCTCCGCTCTCAATAGAGTTATCTATACAGTTTGATCATTTCATGTAGCATGATAAAAAGGAGGAAAATTCACATAACACAATACAAACAAGCTAAACATTCATTTAATATGTTTTAATTTGTGTAGCTGAATAAATCCATGAAAAAGATTTAAAGATCAAATGCAAGCTGGTCATTCTAAACATTAAATTTCCTAAAATTTGCCTTAAGAATACAAATACTTTTCCTGCATAAAAAGAACGATCAACTGCTGCAGTGTTGATAGAAGATAGAAAGAATCATTGCAGGATTAACACAATACAGTTAAGCATGCTTTAATGATTTTGTATAATCATGTCATCAGAGAATATTTTTGAATCAAGAAACAATTGTCCAAATAATTTTTTGATTAACATCTTGATCAAATTAACCAACATTTATAAAAGTCAGATGGATCTAAATGCCTGTGCAACGAATGATAGATTTCTTCATTATTTAATTGTTGATCATTCTCCTTTTTCTGTCAGCTCCTGGGGTGAAATCCTGGTCGCAATTAAGCCAGTGAGAGTTTTACCCTTCATGTCAACGGAGCCAAGATTTCACCCCTGATTTCTAAAAGTCTCTGCTCACCTGGCTATTATCCTACTTTTGCTGAATGTACTTTCACTAGCACTTCAGTTCCTTCAATGTCTGTTCACCTGTCTTCTGCTTTGAACTCACCATCATCCCCCTCAATGTTCTCTCAGACACTTGATCCCAGGATTCAGCTACCTTTATTACGCAGCCAGTTCCCAGATGACATGTTTCCCCATCATCCACCTCTTGTATACCCTGCCGCCAGCACAGACTCCATGGACCAGATTCTAAACTCAGCTCAAGGTAAATCCAGAGTGACTGTATTCAAGTGAATGGAGTTGCTCTGCTCTTACACCAGAATTGGGTCCAGTCTCTCCAAAAGTGAATTTAGATTCACTCCTAATTCCTCTCTGCTGCCTCCATTCTATACCAGATGTGACCCAAGGACCTCTTGATGACAAATGGTAAAGGGCACAGTGATACATAATGGTTACAGGTATCCCCGAGGTCTGGTATTTACATTCTATTTCACTAAAGAGAGTCACATTATGTTTCTACTGAAGACCTGTGTCACACTGATCATCATAATCTTTGTGAAATGCACATACAGATAATATGGAAGGAGATAAGAACATAATTTCTAATATATGTACATAAGGCCTTATAGTTAAGGGCCGGTCACTCTGAAGTAGTGTGCCTTGAGACTGAGTCCACCACAACAGAAGATGGGAGACACTTCTCTCCATGTTTAACCAATTTATATTATGTGTCCTACCATGGAAGTCAATTCAGCATTTGACTCAGTGTGCAATGAAGATACTGCGGGGGGGGAGAAATTAGCAGGTAGGGAGAACACAACTTGTTTTACAGGTGAAAAACAAAGGATTGGTCTAACATCTAGAGATGCAGAAAGATACCCAGTCATCCTTCATCTTGGGAGACAGGTTGCCAGAGGTCTTGATCTTGTGAAGGGGTTGGAGAGGGTCGTCTCAACTATCCTGGTGGAGAAGCGCTGTGGGAAGGACTTTGGGTAAAGCACTACCATATTAGACAAGAGGGCATCTTACTAAGTAAGTTTAGGCTATAGAACGCACACTGATTTTATCTGTAATCCTTTTCTGCAATATTTCTGTTTGCTACCATTTGAATCCCTGTTCTTTGTTATATCAACTTATTCACGTTTTCACTGTAAAAGTATTCACGTGTTATGTGTCTAGGTGTGAACTGGGGTCTAGGGTGTAACTAGTAAGCTGCGGTGTGCTGTTCCTTTGGAACAGCAGTCTGGTAATTTTGTGAGTGTTCAGTGGATAAGCAACTTGGCACTCCAGGGGGATGCTCAGAAGACTCGGGGGTTGGAGCGTATCTACCTCTTGGCCAAGGATGTCAGGGAGAAGGCTCCCTCATAGTAAGGGCCAATGGTAGTGCAACTGTCATGTCTCCCAAGGTCACATTTTTTAGATTAGTTTACATTTTCCAAATTATATGTAGTCCTGGCCAAACTGCAAACACACAATGCCTGATGCTCCTGCATACATTGTGTATTTGCACTTATACCTAGTGTATGTGTGCAACAATGCACATGACAAAATGGCACATGCACAAATCAATCGCTGCATCCACCCTTTAATATGACCAAAAATAACCTTATCCTTCTTATTCCCCCTGCTAAAAACCATCCATGTACATGCCTTGATTGACCCTCTCTTGGACTAAATTTAGCTCTCTTTTTCAAGCTCCCCTCATTTCAGTTTTGTCCTGCTGGTCCAAATAGGACACAACCTTTTTCAATTTTACTAGTTATTTTCTCTTCTCTTTGCTCATTTGTGTGCCTTTATTCATGCAGTCTAATAAAGGCTCTACCATCAGAGCACCAGAGAAAATAAAAGTGTATATGCTTCATTCCAACTGTAAGCATCACTCACTTATTTTCATGAAACTTTTTTTTTTTTTTTTGGCCAGATGAAGAATCCATGAAGAGCCAGCTACTCCTATACCCCAGATCGTAAGGGCTCATAGAAACATTCCAGTAGGGGGCTCTAATGCAACATCAGGTCTTCACTGAAGAGACTGTCAATTACAATATATGTCAAAACTCACCTAATGTAATGAGGATACAAAGAGCTAAGGGAAGTTACTAGGTCTTAAAATTTTAACCAAATGCCACAACTGATACTGCTTACTACACTTACATTATCCTCCCCAGGTTTGTCCAGCGAGCACACCCTCCCATTTCCTTTTCCTCTTAAATGCTTCCTTTCAAGTCACTTCTCTTCTCATTTTCCTCCTCAAGTTGTCCATACCCTTAATTAACAGAACAGCCATGCTGGGTCTTGTCTTAGTTGGCCTTTAATAGCTTGGACTATAGTCTCTGGGGCAGGGATTTAGCAGATACGATTTAGTGTCATAAATTTAATCAGAATAAAATATTGGAATAAAAAGAATGATTAAAAAGGAATTCTTAGTTTTCAATAGAATAAAGAATAAAATACCCACTTACAAAAATAAATGGAGCCCATTCAACTTAGCTTTGAAAGCAATGAAAACCCCGCACAAAAGATTCCTTTAGTGTATATAAGCCATTAACCACATTACTCCAAGTTCTCTGCCCTTTATACACATAAAATTTATCAAAAAACAACAGAATTTCCTACTGGGATCCCTTGTTTTAAAGGTTAAAGGTGGTTTGACTAGAAGTTAAAGGGAAAAGAGAGGAATGGAACACAAGGGAAAGAAGTATTATTAAGCCATGTGATGAATATGTTATATCTCAATAGAATTTTTTTCAAAATCAGATTTGCTAAAAGGAAGTATTCCCTAGATTTTTAAATTCTACATCACTTCAGATAGCATTGATGGTATGTATTATGAAATTCAACGTAGGCAACAAGGGATCAAATACTCAGTAGTATGAATTTGACATTGACATAGATGCTTCTCAGACAGGAGAGCAACAATACTCTGCATTTTTATTCCATCTTGCAGCCAAGGATAATAGAGTATGCATGCAAATTAAACCACACATCAGTGGATATTAGTTAATATAACCATTCTACAGAAGGGTAAATTGTGGCCTGGAAACCTAAGCAAGTTTTCCAGAGTCGCACAGCAAGTCAGTGGTAAGAGCCAGGAATAGAATCAAGGTGTTGCTGTCCAGATTCCTGTTCTAACCAAAAGACCAAACATTCCTTCTCAAGATATAAGATTTGCCTATAGCCATACGAAAATTGTATGCAAAAATAGAATCAAAACATAGGAGGTTATATGATTAGCAGGAGTACCATATTATAAACTTAAACAAGCAAACAAACACCTCCAGTAAGTCAATGGTCCTGTCTGTTGCAGAGTCTGGAAGGAAGCAAATAGATGCTAATCATCAAAAATCTGTCCAGACATTACAGCAGGAGACAAGCACAGCTCTGAGTAGGAGGCAGTACAGAACCATATTGCTGTAGAGAAAATTCTGGGAGGCAATGTACTTCAAGAATTTGTAATGCCTCCCGGTACTTTGGGGGAAAGCAGCTGTTGCACGTACATTCCCTCAATGAAGAGAAATTGGCAGCCATGGGCTAAAGCCATTGGCCTCTTTACTCCCCATCCTGGTCTTCTTTATATATTAGTACCCAAATCGGCAGTAGCCCAAAGCTGCCCTTGTGCTTAACGATGTGAAAGAACTTTAAGTATGGAGATCTACTGCATAGGAGATGCAAACACTTTTCCCGCTTCCCCACGCCATAGCTTGGAAAATTCATCAATACTGACAAGGACAAATGATGATAGTTTACCTATATCTGCTTGATGGCATTCAAGTTCCTAAACCATACCTGACCTAAGCTTGGTTAGAAGAAAAGAAAAGACACCAGGCATCATTGCTTCCAGCAGTTAAGGACATTTTCAAACTCTCACCACTTAGCCCCTTGTAAAGGAAGATCAACTAAGGTATGTAACTTTTATTCAGACTCATCAAGAGCTCCTTGCTCTCCTCTACCATCTGAGAGAATGAAGAGCAACAAGGACCCTTTTTCATGTGGTTTCCAGCTTGGATTGCAACACTGAATCAGATCCAACACAGACAACTCTCCTATATGGCTTCCAGATCCAGACTGGGCTTCATACCATTAGATTTTATCTACACTACAACCTATGTTGGCATAACTCATGTTGCTCAGGGATGTGAATAAACCACCATCTGAGCAACATACGTTACACCAGCATAAGCGCTCATATGTGCAGCACTACGCCGGTGCGAGAGTTCTATCCCGTTGGCATAGAGCCTCTTTACCAGATGCGCTGCAGTGGCGTCCCTGCATCAGTACAGCTGCACTCCTGCAGTGCTGTATGTGTAGACATGCCCTAGTACAAAAGGCACTTGAATTCTAGACCCCCCGGGTTGACCCTACAGTGTCTCCATGCCACCTCAGAGTTTGAAGGCAACAAGTGAGATGGATCTTATGCCACAGAGAATGTGTCCCTTGTGAAACTTGTCAAGACCTGAGTTCAGGGTTCTGTGTTTTTCTTCTAAACACATGCCCATGAGATGGCAATCTCACTAATACTTAGAAACAGTGAGAAGAACTAAATCCTTTTAAATATTCTGCTTAGGTGCTAAAGATATCATTACCTCTTGCAACAGGAAACCCAGAATTAAGAAATAATTAAAAAAAAATTAAAAGAACTATATTTGCAAAGTGTAAATCTACATATACTTTGTATTCTACTATTCCAACCATGTAGGTTATGTTTTTGAATACAAGAGCCATAAGACATATGAAGTTCAGTTTTGATTCTTCTGTTAATAATGGGACACAATGTATATTGCACAGAAAGGGAAGAATTTTTTATTTAAAGAAATATCACACAGTAACACCAGGTTTGCTTTCAGCTCAACTATCAGGTTAAAAAAAAAAAAAAAAGTCTCAAATACTTCTCATTCCAATACCAAATTCTATTATGCTTTCTACCCATTGCAGACCTTTTTCCAACATTAAAATTGTTTCAGAGTCTATCGATAAATCTTTTACAATTTTAAGGTTATGCTGTTATTAACATTGGAAAAAGATCTAAGTGATACAAATATAATAGATTCAGTCTGGAAAGTAAACAAATAAAATGAAGCCATGATGAAAGGTTACTAAGAATAAATGTAATGCACAGTGTAAAAAAGGCATTTGTAAAATGGCAAGTTTCTCCAGTCCTAACATGGGAGAAGCATTCACTGAGAATATGAGGGAGTGACTCAGTGTCAATTCCTACATGGAGGCAGGGTGCAGGTGGCCAGCAAACATAACCTATACTGTTATCATATAGCCATAAAGACTACCTAGCAAGCAGCTGAGCTGTTTGCACACCATGCGACACACAAGTACAGCAGTTAAAAAGAAGTATACTGTGTTACTTCATTTACATGGTAAGCACCACCAGGGAGCGCAGAAAATCCAGAAACAGAATTCTAAAGCAAAGAGACCATAAGAGCTTAAGAAACAACAGTTAACAAAAATAGCAATCAAAGTTCCCAAAACACTATCTCAAGCTCTTACTTTCCAAACATGTAATTTCATAGTGCTGACTTCGAAACAATTCTTAAAAACTAAAAACCAAAAGAAAATAATCCAGCAGCATGTGTCATGATGGCACCATCATAAATCTAAAGAACAGCAGACAAGGCATGAAGGAAAAATATAACCCAAACACCCAAGAGTCCACCTTTTCAACAGTCACTACAGAGTTCCAATTTCACATAAATCAATTCAGACATATTCTTCAGTTTCCATTGAGAGTCTTTACAGCAGCTCTGAAGCACAGCATTCATTTATGCTCTTTCCCTATGGGCATGTGGACAACAAATAGTTTTTCATTCATATATATTAGATATATGACCAGTTTGATTGAAATAGTCTGCATTAAGCCTGAAAAATTAATTTATTTACTATAAACTGTTTTTGCTACCAAATCCTTTAACTATTACCATTCATTTCAGAATTTAGTACAGAATTTAGTACAGACAAGGAGAAGATGTGTAATCCTGGTCCCATTGAAATCAACAGCAAATGAACCTCCTGCAATCTCAAAAGTGTGGAGGGATCTTTGGCTGGACCAGCAGGAAAAAGAGATAGAGGCTCTTTAAGGATCCCCCATTCCGCTGAAGAAGAAGAGAGGAATGTATGAACTGAGCTGATGGATTGGCCAGTGGGGACCAGGTAAGCCATTGTCACCCAGGGGACAGTATATAAACCCTGTCTCTCTGGCATAAATCCCCTCTGCACCCAGATTAGCAGCTCCTATCCTCTCAGCCCCAGGATTAATTTTAATTTGCCGAAACTCCTTTTGTTAGCAGCCATGGTTACTGGAAGGCAGCAAAAAAATTGCAATGCTGTTTTGTGTTAGGGAAACTGGCATCTCTTGTGAATATAGCTAAGGAGATCAATGGGTGCCTCCGTTTCCAAGTCTCCCTTAAAAGTTTGCTTGCAAAAACTGGCAGAGAGCTCAATTTCATTCCCAAAACGCCAAGTTTAAATCTTCAGGGTAGCTGCTTGCTAAGTTTCAAGCATGCCTTTTACATCTTTGCTGCTGAGACTTTTCAGTTTCTCACCCACCAAACAAAGCAAACCTTTTCCAGACTCCATCATACTTATGCATCCTGTTGTCCAACTGTGTTGATACTGTGTCTAATGGGATTATAAACCTGGCACTCAAAACCTTTTTTTGGGGGGGCGGGGAGGGGGAAAAGAGGGGAAATCTGATGTCATTTCATCATTTGCAAGTCCATCTGCATTATCTTCCTCCTTCAAGAGCATTGTTCTTTGAACTATGTGGATATTCCTAACATTTCAGTCCGTGAAGCAGCAGTCTCTTCAATGCAACAAATCCAGAAGAAGTGTTCATTTGCAGGCTATCAGTTTCCAATTTAAATTTGTGTGGTGTCTTGATCTCATCTACAGAATCAAAAAACACCTAAACCTGATTTTGTAGGGGATCGATTGCCTTTACCCAGGCTGGCCATCTTGTTGTGTGCTATGCAATTCTAATGTAATGCTAATATGTTTTTTCAAACACATCCCAACTACTAGAAGTGGAAAAGACAACTCCAAAAAACACAACAACTTGGGGAACCACCATTGTCAGTTTCTCTAAAATAACCTAGATAATACCCTGAGCTCCTTTGGTGTGATTTCACTGAAATCCACAAAACTCTGAATGACCTTCACTCCATCTTTCAAAGTCTGAACATTAACACCTGAGGCATTTGTTCCATTTGGGAAAGGTCTGTAATGCAATCACACATAACAGAGAAGTAGTTAGCTTTCTTAACCTTGTTGAAAATAGTCTGCTGTACTTTTCTTGATCCTATAATAAATTAATTTTGAATTTGGTTTGATAAGTACATCACCATTGCAATACCAGAACTAATAGCTTCCACATGATCTTGCAACATAGTATCATACCTTGCAAGCAATTCAAGTAAACCTAAAGAGTTACCATTATGATAGCTGTCTAATTTCTCAAATGAACATCTCAAAGCTAGTCACTTCTGACTCAAGTACAGCAAATTATCCAAGAGATGACAAAATACTCTGCCACATGTAGGGCTGCCAACTTTCTAACAGCACAAAACCAAACACCCCTGCCCTGCCCATGCCCTCCATCCCCCCACCCGTGGTCACTCCATCACCTCTCCCCCCGTTGCTCCCTCCATCGCCCCACTCTCTCACTTTCACCGGGCTGGGGAAGGGGGTAGGGTGCATGGGGGCGAGGGCGAGGGCTAGGCGTGAGGGCTCTTGGGGGCGGCCGGGGATGAGGGGCTTGGGATGTGGGAGGGGACTCCGGGTTGGAGCAGGGGATTGGGGAGTCGGAGGACGTGGGAGGGGTCCCAGCAGCGCTTACTGCGGTTCTGAGGAAGCGGCCACCCTGTGGCCCCTAGACGCCTGGGCGGCCAGGGAGGCTCTGTGTCACCACGCATTGCCCTCACACCCGCAGGCACCGCCCCCGCAGCTCCCATTGGTTGCGATTCCCAGCCAATGGGAGCTGCAGACCTGACACTCGGGCAGGGGCAGTGTGTGGAGCCTCCCTGCACCTAGGGGCTGCAGGGATCTGGTAGCTGCTTCTGGGATCTGCACAGAACCAAGGCAGGTAGGAAGCCTGCCTTAGCCCTGGGCCCCCCCTGCATTGCCAACCAGACTTTTGACGGCCTGGCGGTGCTGACCGGAGCCACCGGGGTCCGTTCTCGACCTGGCAACCCTAGCCACATGTCCTTCTGAATCTGATAGCAATTTTGCATATCTTTGTCTGCTGTGCGACTCACCAGCGTTCCAATGCCAGGGTACCGCTCAGGTCTGGGCCAGTCTCCAGCACTCAGCCGGGCCTCTGTTCTGCAGCATCTGAGTGTTTCAGTGCATCAGTCTGGTTTTAAGAGAGCTGAACCCTGGATAATCTGCCCCTTCCGGCGTTCATCAATCAAGCACAAATGAAGATGAACCACAGATGAGATGTCCTACAGAGTACATACAAGTACAGAGGCCTTCAGAGGGCTCCTCTGAAGCGTAGGGCCCCAACTAGGTTCACAAGCTAGTATCCAGGAATAATCCCATCATAAATGCATCCACAAAAAGACCTCCTTTCCTTCAGTGAATGGTCACCTTTAGTCAGGCCTTGCTCCAGGAGCCAAGGACTACACATCTACTCTCCTTGCATCAACTGAGCTGAATCCCTCCCTTTTAAGCTGCTTCCTACAATCCTGACATTTTGTGTAGGTGCAGCAGGGTAGAGCCATATCAGCATATTAACCCCGTATTGTGCATTGTGGGATTTCTATATCCTCATCATAGCAACTCTTTTCCAACAGCTCTGTCCAGTGACCAAATGCCTCTATGTGTTCCTTTGGACGTTCATGGTGGCCTACTTGCTTGCTATGGGTTCATCAACCCAGTTATATGGTTCACAAAGGAAGAGGAGGTATTTGGCTGGAAAAGGAAACAAGTGAAATAGAATAAAGAGGCAAGATATATACGGGCTGTTCTGACCAAGAACCACAATTTTAATACTTGCTTTCCTTTGCATTTGCTATGCAAGAAGTCTTGTTCTAAATTAACTACGGGACCATTTTCTACCAAAAAGGAGGTAATGATTCACTTGCAGCCAAGTAGCTAGATGTGCCTTACCAAAGGCAAAATTCTGTCCCAGGTTTTCAATAACTGAACTGCTTTCAGTGCCCAGGTGCTAGTACAACTTTCAGTCCCAGAACCAAAGCCTTCAGCGCACACACGCACACACACACACACACACACACACACAGAGTGAACAGCCTCACTAGCTAAGGAAGGCTCAGAAGTGGAAGTAGCAGAACAATCCATGGATTTTTTGCACCAGTAGCGTGATCAAACTATAGCATATCAAACAGCTTTGTAGACCACTCACACTTGGAGCTTTTTCATAGATGTGTTGCAGCTTGTGGTTTTGAGCACTACTCTTGTGCTTGTAGGCATCATGGAGGGGAAAAAAGTCAGTTACTGTAAGAATTTACCCACCAAGCTCTTCATGAATCAACTGCTAGGTTTGGAATGACTGTGGCTGTAGATAAAAGATCTAAGGAATATCTGAGAAACTGAGTGCAATCAGGTAAGAGCTTTCTGTGAAACTCAGAGATGTATCAGGCAAAATCAGTGAGTCAGATCCCAGGAATGTGGATAAGTTCAACTGAGGTCAAGTGAAGTGAGCAGTCACAGAGGAGCATAGGGACCCACATAGGGTTACCAGATAGATAGCAACTGTGAAAGAACGGGGCAGGGGGTGGCGAGTAATAGGCGCCTATATGAGAAAAAGTCTCAGAAAACGGGACTGTCCCTTTAAAATGGAACATCTGGTCACCCTAAAGACCCACAAGAGTAAGAAGTGAAAATCAAAACACCAAAACCAAAACAAAACAGGGTCTTTTACAGAATGTTTGAAACCCCCCTTGCCGTTTGCACAGCCCTGAGAGAGATTCTCACTATCTTTTAAAAAGGCATAGCAGCACCCACGGATATGTGGACCACCTCACAGCCCCCCGGAAGACATTGTGTCCAACTCAGACACAATAGGTCACCAGAGAAGGCATCGGAGTCAAAATTTTCTGCTGATGTAAATTGGCACAGCTCCACTGAAGTAAGTGGAACTGGGCCAATTTACAGAAGCAGCAAATTTGGCCCTATGGACTCCTAAACTCTTATCTTTACATTATCACCTGATCGGGAAGCTGATCACCAGTATCTTAATACTTCCTCCATCTCATTTGATACCAGAAAGACCTGCAACATCACTTGTGTCAACCCAGTCTTCATCTCTCTGCCCATATCTCGGATACCATTCTTAACTGTATCAGATCTCCCTCTTCAGGTGTCTCCCCACTGCCACATCCTCCCATCCCCAGCACTACCAAGTGTGGATTCCCCAACATGCCTCAGCATAAAATCCCTATTTTTTTTTCTGTGTTATGAACATTTTGGGTCATGTTCTGCACTATGTACAGAGCTCGCCTCTTCATCCTCTCTGGTAACTCTATATTACCTATTGATTGCTGATCACTAGACAGATTATGGCTCATCTTTGGCTTTTTCCTCTTCAGAAAGAGATGAGACATATCACCTGGTCACTAGGTCAATGGCTCCTTAGACATTTGCCCTATGATCTTCCCACTACCTTTCCTAGTAGCCTTATCACATTTTCCTTAAGTCTCCTTAATTATTCCATATGTGGCCTCAACCTGATAGGTCTCTCGTATCTTCTTTCATGTTCATCTGAATTGGATTTCCTCAGGTCTCTGCGTGGCTACAATTGCTGCTCAAGTCCCTTCACATTCTCTCCTAGAAAGAAAGCCAGCTTGAACGTCATACATGTACATGTATAGCGCTCAGTCTTTTTACAGAAATAGATACAAACATTTTAATAACTTACTGTTAGTAAATATATCTTATGTCACTATGAAGTTCAAGTTTGGCTTGCTCCATTGAAGACATGGAAGGCTTTCAATAACCAGATGTACTGTTTGCTGATGAAACCAATCCTCAGTGCTTCCCCCTCGTTTATTTGAAGATTTGTGGGCATTTTTCAAGCACCGTATAAATTAGCTCCCAACATACCCATAGCTTAAATCTCATTTGCTCTTTCCCCTTATTGTATATCAATGGATATTTCGAAAAGGTCAGAAGTTGTGCTGATCATATCACTCCCCTTGTGAAAATAAATGAAATGTATATTGTATACCATTGAGAGAATGCAAAAGGATATGGTTATACAATCCCAATGCTATGCTCACCAAGATAGTGAGCTTGCTGTATCATGCAACTTTTATTTCCTTCTAATTCTCATCTGTAATTATCTATTATATTTCTCATTCCCCTATGATAAATATATTGTGTTACCTTATTGTATACTTCACCAGCTAAGTTTCCATATATCTACCCAAATTATTATTATTAGTTAATAGGTTTGTGTGTTTGTATAATGAACTGTTCAAAGGAAGATAAAGAAGTTTTGATTTTAAATTTTATCTAGTTTTATTAATATATAAAAAGTAATGTTTGCGTGAAAAGTAGGTCTCTTAATTTCATAACAACATTTCAACTTGGAGGGAGCTTCATAATGGAGAAAAAAGTTTCAATCCTGCTTGTTTTCTCCTGATTTCAATGGTTTTCATGGACCTGAGTTCAGTCAGGAATAACAGAAGTTGTGGTTAGCTGGGTTTTGCAGAAAGGTGGTTTCTTTTTGTCTTTTCATTTTTTGAGGGCTTGTTATCCAGGGATTTGTTCAATTTTATTATGTACTGGGTATTATTAATGAAATTGGGTGCAGATGAATGCATAATATAGTAGTATTATTGTACCATTCCTGATTTGACAGTTTATCTTCTGGTATTCTAGGCTGCTAAGTGTTTTTAGTATGTGATACAGCAATACACTGAAACATCAGGCAAGGCAGGGCCTCCAGTTACTTTAGGAAATTGTAGGACTTAGTTATCATATCTTGGTGTAGTACCAGAGGAATATACACATATGTGTCAGGAAGTGATGGTGCCCCACTAGATGGCACTCCTCTCAGAATCAATACTTGGCGAATACTGCAGCATGCTGTCGGTGGTAATGTGCTCATGGACGTAGTACTCATTCATGCAATCACAAACTAAGTCATTATGACCCTATCAATTTCACAGCCGTGAAAAATATGTCACGGACCTTCTGAAATAAGCCCATCTTCCCCCTGCTCCTGGAAGTGCCCAGCCAGGGGGTTCCTAGCTTCAAGTCCCTGCTTGGGCTGGGGACAAACAGGACTTGTCCTTCCCTTGCATGGCAGCTCAGAAAGGGGAGGGGAAAAGGGGGGAAATCAGACCCACTTCCAGATACCTTTTGGGTTGGGATCCCCACAATTACAACACCCTGAAATTTCAGATGTAAACAGCTGAAAACGTGAAATTGACCAATTTTAAAACTCTCTTGCTGTGAAATTGATCAAAATTGACTATGAATTTGGTAGGGCCCTAACTATGACTAAAGTTTTCAAAAGCATCCAAGAGTTACTTAGGATCCTAAATTCTATTGATTCCCTCCCACCCCCATAAGACTTTGGCTCCTAAGTGTCTAAATCACTTGTGAAAAATGGGACTTAACTAATCACAATAAAAAGGAAAAAAAAAATCACTGATGCTTCTTTCCAAAGTAGCTCCATCACGCTAAAGAATGCAACAGTCCAACCAGCATTGAAAAGCCCTTACCTATGACACCTTGAAAATATCTAACTTCCAAGCTACCTATTCTTGGCAAAGTCACTGAGAACATAGTGGTGCCATGCAAGCTCCAGAGACATCTGTCTGCTAGATCCATTACAATTAGGCTTCAGAACAGGACACAGTGCATAGATGTGCTGTGCTGATGGAAAACCTTCCTCTTAGTCTTGGACAAGGCAGAACCTCTGTGCTTTAACTACTAGACATCTCAACAGCAATAAACACGTTGACCATAGTGATAATGGCACAAATATGTCATCTAGCAAGAATAACTGATGCAGCATTAGGTTGGGCCCAGTTAGGCATTTCAGGCTGGTTATACTGGATGCCTACTCTTCCCCACCCCAGATCCCTACCATTGGAAGTCCCACAAAGCCCACCACTTTCACCCTCTTCAACACAGAAATTGGATGGCCTAGAGCAGCGTTTCTCAAATGCGGCCACCAGGGCTTTCCTTGCAGCTACAGCCTCCTGGGCAGTGATTTGGGGGAGCGGGAGGGGCAAAGCAGTGGCCCTTCCCAGGGGCCACGAGCAGTGGTTGGGCCCCACCCTTCTTTGGAGACACAAGCTGGAGGAGCAGGCAGTCGAGCTCCCCACCTTCCCAGGAGTGGTGGGGTTGGGCTTCAGCCCTGGGGTGGCAGGCAGCGGGCTCCAGCTACGGGGTTTCGGAATCTGTCCCCAGGCCCTATCCCCTGGGAGTGGGGCTTTGGGCTCCATTCCCTGGCTATGTGGTGGTGGCCTTGGGCCCTGAGCTCACCCCCTCCCGCAATCACCTCTGGCCCCGCTGCCGCCCCCAGTGCCCCATCGCGCCTGTCCCCCCGCCCCTGCGTACCTACCTCCCCATCCAGGGCTTAATTTGTCCATAGGGCTTGCTGGGGCTGAGGAAGTCTGCTGTGAAAAGTGATATTAATAAATATACAAATATCACTTTTCACAGCAGACACACTTATAGCTAGCAAGTTTTTTTTTTTTTTAAAAGGCAAAACAAGAATGTTCAAAGCACTTTATTTCTATTCTGTTTTAGTCTCTGTTCTTTACTGGACAACTGTACATTACTTTTATTATTGAGTTTGCAAAACAAAACAAAAACAAACATCATATAGATAAATTACAATGATTTGGACATGTATATATGCATGTTTATTTGTTTTTCCTAAAGTTAATTAAGTATTTTAGGAAAAATTGTTGGAGTGGCCACCAGCAAGAGTTGGTGGCTGCACTCTGCGAAGCCCCTGGCCTAGACACAGACTGTGCAACAAATGGGGATTCCAGGATAACCCAAAGTATAAGTTTCCTTCTCCACTGTTGCACCCACTGAAATTACAAAGACGTCTCAGCGGTTGGAGAGGGTGGGGAAAACAGGTGAAAAATGTTGAAGAGCAGTTGGCTCAAAATCAATCTAGTAAAGTCAGAAAAAATGACACTAGGAATCCACCAACATTTTAACATCATTAAAAATCCAGGTCTTCAGTCCACATTTCATCAGGATGGTGCAGAGACTTGAGAAACCACTATTCCTGGATGTAAAAATCCTACACAATCTAGGTATTCTAGATACGGTGCGTGTTTGCATTTGATATCAAGCACCAGTCTCAGGAACATAGAGCTTATCAGGTCAGTGCACAATTACCTAGAAATTAGGGGTCTCCCTGTCCCAGTACATTTGAATCCTCACAGCTTGTTAATGGAAACTTTGAATATTTTGCCTATAACACAAAACAATACACGGCAGCTAAGAGAGTGAACCTGAATTTATTGAGTTAAAGTGTATGTTATTTCTACATCACACAATTTATATCCAAGGGCAAAGTTATTCCCTCAAATATGCATACACAGCTGAAGTCAATGGGAGTTGTGCTTGTATTAGAATTTAGCTCAGAGATGAAAAGGTAATAAACTAAAATGTTAACCACATTTAATTACAATAAAAACATATCTAGCATGTAATGTATTAAACAATCTGGGAATCTATTAGTGAAATGAAAATCTTGTTCTCATTGTTACATAATTAAATGAACTATGGCTAATGCTTTTAATTCAAGCAAACGTACAAAACAGAGACTTTTCGCCTTTATCAACTGGACATTCAATACTATCTTCCTGTCTGTTGACAAGAAAGCTAAAAGGGTGATACAATGACAATGACTGAGCAAGGTGGCTCTATCTAAGCCCATAGTAAACAATCAAAATTCACACCAATAGAACAAAGCTGTCCAAAGTCCTGAATAAATACTAGATAAGGGACTGTAGAAAGCTCTTATTAGTAACTATGTTCAGAGGTGGCTTTAAGAAAGCACACAGAATTTGGAAGGGGAAGAGGGGGTTAAGTGAGTTTTAGCCAGGATTTAAAGCAAATGTCCAAGTTAGTGCATTGTGAATACACAGGAATTTATTCAAAGTAACTAATTTTTAATTTTGGCTTACACTTTTTTCCCCCCCTTCCTCCTAATGAAAATAGTATCAAGTAGACTTTAGACTGGATTAGCTCATCCCTTTTTATTTTTTCTAAATGACAGTACTTAAGTACAGAAAAAAATAGAATGTTTTAATCTTGTTAACAAAATGTTCCCCACCCCCTCCATTTGTGTAATGAAAAAAATCTGTTCAACATATTTTTCATTAACTGAGATATACAGGTCTGCTCCTGGGCTGCTATTATATAGTAGTCTCTGTAGGTCTCCCACACTTTGTTAAAGAAAAAGAATCCTTATTTTATTTTCAAACTGAATCAGTGCATGTGAAAGGCACCATGCTAATTGTTTTGGAGACCAAAGCCCTGTTTTTAGTGACAAATCTGGTTTGGCACAGACAGAGGCAATGCAGGCTTCCTTACACTGATCCACCTTCATGCTTTAACTCTGGCCTGGTAACACCGTTTCTAGGGGTAAGAAGAGTTCCACCTCTATAGTCCATTCAAAACAAACCCTAGTCCCATTGAAGTTAAGTCAATGGGAATCATTCCATTCAGCAGGCCAGGATTCTACTCGTGGTGTTGTGACGGGTTGGATCACAGAACCCCCCTTGGGAGCTGCCAACTGATGTGCCAAGACTACTTCTGCTCCTGCTTTCCTGCCCTGGCAGCTTACGTCTTCAGTGCCCTGCCTTGTTTGAGCCAGACTCGCTAGCCTGCTGCAAACCCAGGTCTGAATCACGTCCCCCAACAGATATAGGCTTACCTGAAAGCAGCTAACAGAAGTGTTCTCATCTTTAACACTCAGATACCCAACTCCCAATGGAGTCTAAACCCAAATAAATCTGTTTTACCCTGTAAAAAGCTCATACAGGGTAAACTCATAAATTGTTCACCCTCTATAACACAGAGAGAGAAATTCACAGCTGTTTGCCCACCCAGGTATTAACACATACTCTGGGTTAATTAACAAGTAAAAAGTGATTTTATTAAATACAGAAAGTAGGATTTAAGTGGTTTCAAGTAGTAACAGACAGAACAAAGTGAATTACCAAGTAAAATAAAATAAAACACGCCAGTCTATGTCTAATACAGTAAGAAACTGAATACAGATAAGATCCTCACCAGTTCCAGAATGGTTCCTTTTCCAGACTAATCTCCTTTTAGTCTGGGTCCAGCAATCACTCGCACCCCTTGCAGTCACTGTCCTTTGTTCCAGTTTTTTTCAGGTATCTTTGGGGTTGGAGAGGCTCTCTCTTTAACCAGGTGAAGACAAAATGGAGGGGTCTCCCACGGGCTTAAACAGACTCTCTCTTATGGGTGAAGACCCCCTCCTTTCTCCTATGCAAAGTCCAGCTACAAAATGGAGTTTTGGAGTCACCTGGGCAAGTCACATGTCCTTTCCTGACTGAGTTCCTTACCAGCCAAGCCACATTCCTGGGACAGCCCAGATGTGGATTGTTGGCTTCAAGTTCATTGTTGGCTTAAGTGTTTCTTGATTGGGCACTTACCGAGAATAGTCTTTTCTCAGGAAGCTGACCAACTGCTTCACTACAGCCTACTTAGAATCAAACAAGTATGCAGCCAATATTCATAACTTCGAATACAAACATTATACATGCCTATAAATAGGATTAATAGATTCAGTAGATCATAACCTTTACAGAGATACGTTACATGGCATATGTTATATGTGCATACATAAGCATATCTCCATAAAGCCTTATGGGGGGCACCGACCGTCAGAGGTGTCTCATGTGAGGACTGACCAAGGCTGTTGATAGTCCATATTGCTCAAGATGGTACTGACACCACCAAAAAGCAATCAGAGAGGAATAACTTTTAGTTATTACTATTGTGGGGTATCTTTCAACTTTTTATTATTAAAACCAAGCTTAATTTGAAAAAGCACAAGGGGGTGGGGGTGGGGAAAGCACCACATACACACACACACAGACACATACAAAACCCCCCAAACAAAAAACAATTCTTCAAAATAGCCACAACTGTGTACCTGGAAACCCTTTCTGTTGGAAAATTTTCAACCAGGCCTACTCATGTATTAATTCTCTGAAATTCCAACCTGAACACGCAAACTTTTGCATCTGTTTTGCATTGACAGGAATAAATAGTTAAAATTTTAAACCCTTCTGTCCTCATTTCTTTATTGAAAATGTGGAAACATGCAAGATTTCATATTTAGCACAGAACAAATATATCTGTTAGAAAGTATCCTAATAGTGAAGACAACAGAACTAGGAAAGTTCCCTTTTAAAAATGGAATTGTGTGTGACAAGAATGAAAAAAAATCCACTGGTCCAAATTCCTGATTTAATCTATTCTGACCTGGATTAGTTCCAATAAAGCACTGCTACAGCAAGGGATGTGGCCAGCCAAATGGGTTTGATTTTAAAGTGGTAATTTGACATGGAATTTAAGAGTTATCAGTTAATTGGTTTTTAAAAATAAAGAATGAAAATGCTTTTAAAAGGTTGCTTTTTTATATTTGAATCATCCACACTTCCAAAGCACGCTAGCAATCAGATGAATCTGCTGATAATGATAATACATTTCACTAATACTGTAAAATCAGGCTAATCCTCAGTTTGCTAAATTACTTTATCATTTGCACCAAAAAGTTTGTAATTGTTTCTTCCCAGTTCTCAAAGGTTTAATAGAAAAGCAGCAAGGTTTTATATTAGTAAAACTTCATATTTTTTTAACTATACAATAGTGTATTGGTAAACACACAAAGTAATAAAAATGTATTTAAGAAGATACTATGTTCAGGTTGTATAGTTAAAATAAACTATAGCGGGGCTCTATTAATGACTCACAATAGTAATTAAATATCAGGTCAGTAATCAGGGAAAGAATATAAGAAAGCTGAGAAGTTTGTTCTGGAGTGGCAGGCATAGAAGAGAAAAGTTAAGAGGAAAAACAAACACTGAAAGATTTAAGAGACAGGTAGATATAGAAGAAAAGGAGAAAATGGAGTAAGAGAGGAAGAACAAAAAAAGAACCAAGAAGGTAAGATTAAGTTATGCATACTTGGTATTTTACAGAAAAAAAAATTCTGAACATGCATGTTGCAAGAGACTTCTTACAATAGAGAACTGGTAGAAATTAATTATAATTGTCTCAGTAAACAACACAGTCAATCTTGAAAGTAGCTGTAGCTTAGATTTGCAAAATTCAGTCATTCCCAAAGGGCATATCAGTTATACTGTATATTTTTAGATATTGTACACACACCAAAAAATACATTGAGAACATTAAGGTAGCAGAGTCAAGCACTCAGAAAAATTAAGAAGGGTCAAAATTAAGGTTGCCTTAATTTGGTCCCCTTGTGTGTACGTGTGACTGAGTTCACTCACCGTTAGGTACCCCCTTGTCGCTTATGGCTTTGCAGCTCTTTCAGTGGGCTAGCACCCCCTGCAGACAGTTGCTCAGTTGCTGTAGCAGTTTCTCTGCCTAGTAACTCAGCCTTCTGGGATCTTTAGTCCAGCCATTCCGGCATCTCAATTGTCCCAAACTAAGATCCCCAAAACAGCTTTAGCAGAAACAAAGACTGTTCTACCTTCTCTGGGGCTCTTCCTCAGCAGGTCTTCAGCTCAGCCTGCTTGCCCCCTTGCTGGACTGAGCTTTTAAATTGGGTTTGTACATCCCCTTCCTTGCAGCCAGTAGGGCAGACCAATCCCACCATCTAATCTGAATTCTGGCTCTGAACAGCTAAATTTGCTCCTTTACCCTTGCCCAGGGAAAACTGCAGCAACTTCCCACTTCCCTTAACTTCCCCTCTGGGTCTCCCAGCCATTTCCTGGTTAGTCAAGGTCTCTCCCAGGCCTCCTTACCCAGACAGCTTTTCTTCCTTCCTCACTCTCTTCCCTGTAGCTTCCTTTCCTACTCTGAGTTTTTCCCCATGGTGACTCAGGGCCCTGCAGTAACCTTCTAGCTGGCCCTGCAGTCTCTACCAGCACAGCAGTCTCTACAGCAATCAACTGAGAGTACATCTACACTACAGGGGGGAGTCGATTTAAGATACGCAAATTCAGCTACGTGAATAGCGTAGCTGAATTTGACGTATCGCAGCCGACTTACCCCGTTGTGAGGACGGCGGCAAAATCGACTTCTGCGGCTTTCTGTCGGCGGTGCTTACTACCACCTCCGCTGGTGGAGTAAGAGCGCCGATTCGGGGTTCGATTGTCGCGTCCCAACGGGACGCGATAAATCGATCCCCGAGAGGTCGATTTCTACCCGCCGATTCAGGCGGGTAGTATAGACCTAGCCTGATTCTTCTCAGGTGGGGCCTATCCTGTAATTAGTGGTGGCTCAGCTCCAGGTTCTTCAGCCCCAGGGTCAAGCCAACCTGTTAGTCTACATATGATATAGTCTGTAATTACATGACCACATACTTTTTTTCTTTAGTGCACAGAATGCACGGTGCTCACTTAATGAACAGCTATTCAGTATTTTGTTTTCTTTTCATTGTTCAGTGTGTGGCCTCAGGTTTTATTTACTGCACATTATTCAAATCCTATACTGCAGACATGGGCTTTTCTAAGGAACTCATCTCTATCGTACCTGAGGACATCACAAACATCAATTCATTATATTTACAGCACCCCCATGAGATGAGTGGGTATTGTTATCCCTGTTTTACGGATACGGAACTTAGGCACAGTCAGGTTAAGGTTAAACATCCACCAATTTTGGGTGCCCAATTTGAGACACCTAGAATCTGATTTTTCTAAGTACTTAGCATTATACATACTGCCCCTCAAAATACAGCTCTTATTGACTTCAGTTGCAGCTCTGCTGTTTAAGAACTTGTACAAATCAGACCCCAGGACATAGGCGCTGACTCCCTGGGTGCTTCAACCCTAGAGCATCTACAGAAAAAAAATTAGTGGGTGCTTAGCACCAACTGGCAGCCAGTTCCCCTGCTGCCTACTGATCAGCACCTCCCCATCCCTCCCAGTGCCTCCCACCCACTGCGATCAGCTGTTCTGTGGTGTGCAGGAGATGCTGGGAGGCAAGGGGGAGAGGAGCAGGGCCAGGGTGCAGTCGGGGGAGGGGCGGAACTGGGTGGGAAGAGGTGAGGTGGAGTGGGAGTGGGAAGAGCCAAGGCAAGGATGGGTGGCTTGGGGGAAAGGGTGGAGTGGGGGGTGGGACCTGGCGCAGAGTGGGGGTTGAGCACCTCGGGGGTGAGGAGGAAGCTGGTGCCTGTGCCCCAGTATCTAAAGTTAGGCACCCAGAAGATGAGGAAACAACTGGAAAACTTGGTTTAAGCTATTTCCCTAGTATTACACAGGAACTCTGTGGCAAAGACAGGGATAGAATCCAATCCTCGAAGGAGGCATTTGACTGCCTTAACCTTAAGAATATCCTGTCTTTTCCTAAAATCCCTCACCTCATTCATTATACATCTTCCAGCTTCTGCAACAAAAGAAGGGGTCCTACAGACAACATCCTCCTTCAGTACACAACCCTTGTTCATCCCCAGAGCACTGTGGGGAAAAAATAGGATGTGATGATTTAACTAAAGACAATAGCATAATGCATATGCCCAAGAGGGCCAAATTGGAGCTTGCACAGGCAACCTCAATTCTGGCATTTCCTGGCTTTTGAGTGCTTGACTTTGCAACCTTAACAATGTTCTGTTAATGTCATTTGTGTGTGTGTGTGCGCTCGTGTGCTATTTCATAGTTTTTTTTTAAAGCCTAACTGAAAATACAGAAGCTTCTTTACGTAGCATCATATTTACACCCACATGATTCATCAGTAGGGTTGAAACTTTTCAAACCAACACAAGACTTCTGTCACTTGCGTTAATGTGGTAACTGATAGCAGTAGTGGGCTGTTATCCTCTATGTGGATGGGACACTTTGCCAGTAGGTTCACAGATATCCATTAACAGCAGAGAATGGTGAGAATCTTGGGTTTGATTCCAGGCTCCAGAGGGCAGTGTGCTCTAGTGAACACAAAGACTCTTTTGCTCCTTTCCCCTAAGCTTGACCCCTTCTGCCTCATCCCCTTCAACTGGTCCCTGTATCAGTCCTGTGTCTACTCTACCACTAGCTCCTCAACCCAGTCCCATTCCCCTCATCTAGCCAGCATGTCTCCTTCCCCTCTACCCCCTCCCCCAGATTCCCCATCTCAGTCTTCTTTCCCAACTTCTGATCTGTATCTCTCCCCACATCCCAGATTCTAGTCACCATCTCCCACCCCATGTTCTTGTCCCACTGACTCCCAGTCTCAGGCTCCCATCCCAGGCTTCTCATCCAATCTTAGTGCACTGGGCTCCCCTTGACTTCTTGTCCACGGTTTCTTTGACCGACAGGTCCCGCCCCTCCCCTCACCCAACTCCTTGTCAGATTCTCTGCCCCCATCCCCACTCCCATAGTTCCCAGTCTCCTGCTTGCAGTACCTGGTTCCACTCTGCTCAAAGTTGCTTGGAACAGCCATTACCGGGAAAGCCCAGCTTTGCCCCTGTAGTCCTATGCTGGAGCATACAGAGTTGCTCTGTGGCGATGGTGCGTACACAGCACAGTCACACACAGGAGCTCTAAGGGGATGACCATTTGTCACTTGTTTTCTGGGGACAATGCATGCAGTCTGGTCAGCACTAGGAGCTATGAGAGGCTTGAACATGCTCAGCGAGGACAGAACCTTCAGAGATTTTATCTGTTAAGCTCTAGCAAGTATCTACTGAACCTGTGTGAACTCTGATTTTTCAAGACTTGAAATTTGGGTGAATTTTCACAGGGATAGCAAAAAGCACATCCCTACCTTAAAGCTTTCCAAAACACTCCTGTTATTAAACATTGAAAAACAAATATTTCCATCATCCTTGTTCTTTGAAATGGCTGAGCGCATTTTGGCTGAAGTTTTTCCACGACAATTCAGCCTGATGCAAACACCCAGCAAGGTCTAAATCTTTAAAGTTTGGCAAAAGTTTATGCAACTGAAAACAGGGTCATCAAATAGTAAGCGTCAGGCAACCTTAATAGATGGTGCTACCACCTCCACTTATAAGCAGTCTTTGAAGAAATGTTTGTCAGTATATTTTCCGTGGACTAATGTACTGACTATTTTACTATGATACTTATAAGATCAGTAATATTATTTAATAATATTTATACTGTTATCTTGGAATCCAAAATGAATTTGCAGATGTGTTAGCTAGTTAGTTTGAAGCTCACAAATTGCTGAATATGCCTTAAAAAGGTGAGGTTAAGACACTTATTCTGATTGTAAGCTAAATTCTTCTGCACAGACTCAATTTCCCTTTGTCCCGGAAAAAAAAAAAAAGATTTAAAGCACAATAGAATTTATCTGCCTCAAATCAATAAAAAGCATTAAAAAGATGTAAAGGAAGTATAGTTAACCAATTTAAGTATTATTGGAAGTCTTGTAGGACTGCAGATGTGCTGAATATGAAATTTATTATCTGAAAGGTACTTTGAAAGGTTTTGAGGAATTACTAGAATGCTTTCAAATGATGTGCAGCCACTTATGAAAAGTATTCAGGTGCTTTACCCAGTTTGAAAGGGAGTGCTTTTTCATAGCATTAGTTTTATAATGAGTCTTTTCAGGCAAATTTCAAAGGGTGTATGGTTCACATATTTAAAGTTGAATTCATTCCTAATTTAGTATTTGACAAAGCTAATGCCTAATTGTTTTTAAACAGCCTACAGAGGGAAAATATTTTTCCTTATTCAAACATTGAAGTACAAACCATTTTTGTTTTGTTTTCATGTGTAGTGTTGAATTTGACAGCATGGTGGATTAGGGAAAAGCAGCATGTGTGTGCTAATGTAATCTTAATTGTTATAGTCACACATTTCCTTGATATCCATTTGTACAGAATGTTAATATTGTCTAAAAAGATTGACTGTTGGTATTCTGCTGCTAGAAGAGGATTTCTTCTAATACAGCACCTTTCATATTCCACGTATCTTAAAGAATTACAAACTCGTGAGTCAATACTGGCAGTGTGGTGACTCTGGAGCCAAGTCAAGCAGCTGTCTATACATCCTTCAATAGCACCACACAACACTGCACATCACTTGTTTTATAAGACAAGTAATGCTGGTCAGGATGCATTCCTCTTTTTGGAAAGTGCTGTAAATCTTTGAATTTCCCCTTGACAGTTCCCAGTGGCCAACAGAAGGATGTCAGTTTAACAATGCAAGAGTAATATGATATTATATTTAAAGTATGTCAATCACTATTGCAGCGGTTCTCAAACTGTGAGTCGGGACCCCAAAGTGAGTCACGATCCCTTTTTAATAGGGTTGCCAGGGCTGGCTTAGGCTTGCTGGGGCCCAGGGACGAAGCCCGAGCCCCACTGCCCGGGACTGAAGCCCGAGGACTTCAGCCCTGGGCAGTGGGGATAGGGTGACTAGGTGTCCGGTTTTTGACCGGACCATCCTGTCAAAAAGGGATCCACGCGGCTCCTGTCAGTACCGCTGACTGGGTCATTGACTGTCCGGTTGGCAGCGCCGCACACGGGGCTGGCAGGCTCCCTGCTAGCCTCCATGCCGTGCGGCTCCCAGGAAGAAGCCGGCATGTCCCCCGTTCTGCTCCTACGCGTAGGGGCAGCCAGGGGGCTCCACATGCTGCTCAGTGCCAAGTGCCGCCCCCACAGCTTCCATTGGCTGAGAACCATGGCCAATGGGAGCTGTGGGGGTGGTGCCTACAGATGGGGCAGTGTGCAGAGTGGCTTGGCTGTGCCTCCATGTAGGAGCCGGAGGCGAGACATGCCGTTGCTTCTGGGAGTTGCTTCAGGTAAGTACCACCCAGAGCATGCATGCCTGATGCCCTCCCAGGCCCCAAATCCCTGTCCCAGCCCTGAACACTCCCCCACCACCACCCGAACCTCTCGATCCCAGCCTGGAGCACCGTCCTGCACCCCAAATCCCTCATCCCCAGCCCCACCCTAGAACCCGCACCCCTAGCCGGAAGCCTCACTCTCTCCGGAGCCCCAACCACCCTGCCCCAGCCCTGATCCCCCTCCTGCCCTCTGACTCCCTTGGTCCCAGCCCAGAGCACTCTCCTACATCCCCAGACCCACCCCAGAATCTGCACCCCCAGCCAGAGCTCTCACACCTATCTGCACCCCAACCCCCTGCTCCAGCCCGGAGCCCCCTCCTGCACTCCAAACCCCTCTGCCCTAGCCCGGAGCCCCCTCCTGCACCTCAAATCCCTCATCCCCAGCCCACACCCCCAGGCAGAGCCCACACCCCCAGGCAGAGCCCACACCCCCTCTCGCATCCCAACCCACTGCCTCAGCCTGGAGCCTCCTCCTTCACTCTGAACTCCTCATTTCTGGCCCCACCCCAGAGCCCACAACCTCATCCAGAGCCCTCACCCCCTCCTGCACCCCAGCCCCCAGTGCCAGTTCGGTGAAAATGAGTGAGGGAGGGAGGATGGGAAGAGCGAGCGACAGAGAGGGGGGGCATGGAGTGAGCAGGGGCGGGGCCTCGGAGATGGGGTGGGGCATGGGCCTGGCCTCGGATGAGGGGTGGGAAAGGGTGTTTAGTTGTGTCTGAGTAGAAAGTTGGCATCCCTAGGTGGGACTCAGGTTACAAGCCCCCTGCCTGGGGCTGAAGTCCTTGAGCTTCAGCTTTGCCCCCTGCACCCAGTGTGGTGGGGCTTTGGCTTTGCCCCCCCGCCATGACCCTCCACACACACACGGGGCAGCGGGGCTTGGGCAGGCTCAGGCTTCAGTCCCAGCTCCTGGGGTTATGTAGTAATTTTTGTTGTCAGAAGGGGTTCGCGGTGCAATGAGGTTTGAGAACCCCTGCTCTATTGCATAGGTGTTCAGAGCCAAAATTTAAATGAAGATAATATGAATCTACCAGATTCTCAGCTGGTGTAACTCAGCCTAGTTCTAGTGAGTTCAGTAGAGCTACAATGATCTGCACCTGCTGAGATATGTTAAAAAAATGTATTGACACCAAGCATGGCAGTAGTTAGCATTTTGGATGTTTATGCTGTTCTACCAGGAAAGTGGAGATGGAATGAAGGTATTTTTTTTTTCCTTTTTACTGTCAAAAACCTAGGCTAAGTTACTGGTGCAGGATCTATTTGATTTGTTACAGTATTTTGCATCAATCTTTAAAATCCACTCACACAGAAGTGCTTCATTGGTTGACTCTGAGTGTGTGACAGAAAAAGTGTACAATAAAATAAGAACACTGTATAGTCTCACCACAGGAGCTCACATTATACTTGTCACCCTACACCATATATACAAACTGTATCAGCCCTTGCTTTAAATGTACATTTGCAATTCTAGAAGGGAACCCTGGCAAAGACCCACCAAGAATATTCATCACTGAGGGAATGGGGAGAAAACCCCCAGAAAATTTATATGGTCAAGAAAGAAGTAAGTGCCTCAGAATTTAATTCAATCTTGAGTTGCTTCTGCCAACAGGGTTTTTTTTCTTCTCACATATCTGAAGATGTTTAAGATGCAGGAGTGGGTAGGGTGATCTCTTAGAATCAGCAATGTATAGGTTGGCAAACTACCCATAACATGCTACACTGCAGGAAGTGGTTAAAATACTGAGAAAAGACAAATAAAAATGGGCAGCTGGTAATTCTATTCAACCCTGGACAAGGCAAAAATTGATTTACTCCTGATCTTGCAGTTGGGCTATTCTGCTGTTACCTGATTTTTGCTATCATCATCTGTAACTGGCAGTCCTCAGAAATCAGAAGTAAGGAGAAGTACCATAAAGAAATACCTCTTGACACTGCTCTTTTTTCACACAAGAATCATTGTGTTTAATGTCTTATATAGCTCCTGTGATGAAAGCACCTAGTGACTGTTATATTAAAAGCAGATCATGTACATCCTTTATAAAATTGCTAGGCCAGAAGTGCCTAACAGAAAAAACCCCATCATAGCCAAAACTAAACAACTTTCAGAAACCCATCTGAAAAGAATAGGCTTTCAATGGGAGTGGAAGTTCACTGAATTCGGGCTCTGACTTAGGCTACGTCTTCACTGGGGGGCGGGGATCGATTTAAGATACGCAAATTTAGTTACGCGAATAGCGTAGCTGAATTCGACATATCCGAGCTGACTTACCCCACTGTGAGGATGGCGGTAAATCGACCGCCGCGGCTCCCCCGTCGACGGCGCTTACTCCTACCTGCGCTGGTGGAGTACGTCGATTCGGGGATCGATTGTGGCATCCCAACGAGACGCGATCATTCGATCCCTGAGAGATCGATTTCTACCTGCCGATTCAGGCGGGTAGTGAAGACGTAGCCTTATTGAACAAGTTTCAAAGACTTAAGACCATTATATGACAACCCTGCAACCTGAAGTCTCTAAGGCAGGGACCCCACAGCAGAACTCTGTATTGCCACAGAAAATCTACCACAAAAGCTCTGCGCAATGGAGTAAGTAACAGAGCTCTCACAAACGGTGTTTCTATAGACAGAGCTCTTGGGCAGCATTCTTCCTGTTTGTCGTTCTACACATCTGTTACCTTTCAATCCTGCTCACTTGCAGAGTGCTGATCCTCCAGAAAAACTTTCTCCATGGTGGACCAGCTCCTGCCAGATCTGCTGACACTAAGGGTTTCTTTCCCCCAGTTTAGTTCTCCACAGTCTGGATCCTTCTGCCAGGTCTACCTCTAGGATACCAGCCTGGATTTGGCCCTCCCCAATGCCTGCCACCTCCTCCTCCTCTACTGGCAGCCTCTCCATTAAAGGCCAGTCACAGGAGACAACCTCTTGCAGCTCTAAGGAAGTCACCTGACTCCTTTGCAGGTGGGTCTGATAACTGACCCAAGCCATCTGATCCCCCAACTAATTAGGATCAGCTGGGTAGAAATGGGAGTGGCTGATCCATCATAGGTGAGGCACAGCCCAACTCCCCTTACAGTGCCAGCAACCTGCAACAACATCCCTTAACCCAAGCTCTAGCTTAATGTACTATACATTTCTTTCAAAAGTCTTCACTAACCGTTACACAAGCAATACATAAAAATCAGCTATATAAATACAACAGAATATTTTCACTATAGAACATGAGGGCTAAGTTAAAAAGTTGGACAGGCACTATAAATCAGGCAAGCTATTATAAAGTGAGTAACAATGGATTATACGGTAGTAGGGAACGTGTTGGATTCATTAATTGCTCATTACCAGATAAAAACAAACAAGCAAACACTGACGTAATAAGTGGTTTTGTGTTTGGTTTGGGGGAGGGGGAGCTACGGGGAATCCACTAAAACATATCTTTATTCTTAAGATACTTTTTCAACAAAAGGGATTTTTATTTTGAGATGCTGGGGCAGGGGGGTTGTTTGGGAATTATCTACTGTAAGTACCTCATGAAAAAAACAACACTTTTTATCCCAATTGCTCCAGCATATTCCTGGAGCAACTCTAGTCTTCCATCTCCTAAAAACATGGAAGTCAAGGGAGTTACTCTAGATTTGCACCAGATGGAGTTCGAGATTGAAATGTTTATGTAAATCACATCTTTAAAAACCAAACTCGCTATAAAGTAACCTCTCACATAACCATGACACCAATGACAATTCATGGACTTTTTTCATGACATAACAATGCAAGGCTGCCAGAAGATAGGGTGAGATATGTATCTACTGAACACACCAAAAATTGCCAAATTAATTCCCTCTCAATAAGCAAAAAAACCCAAGCTATGCAGATGTGCATTACATTATATTTATATTAAAATTCCTAAATCCTTTTAGATAGGCTAAATAACCAAAAAGCAGAACACAGTGCTAACTGCAGAGGTTGGTAATGTCACGAAAGAATTCATAACAAGTTATTTGCTTTATAAAGTCTAAAAAAATTTCAAATAATTCTGTTTTGCTTCTAAAATATTTGAAAATGGTATTATACAGTGAGATGTGGCCTTAACTACCAGAGCACCACTTGATATTTGCTTTGTTTTATGAGACATTCTCTCAAGTAGCTCTACTTGAATCTATTAAGAAGAATAAAAGGAAACGCTATTTAGAAAAGTGTTTTTAAAATCCTGAACAATTTCCATAATTGTGACACTCGGCACAATTTGATAGTATATCACATTGATTTTTATGTTTTAAGAAACAATCATTACATTATCATCTGCAGTCTAAGCAGTGGAGCCTAACCTCCTAATTAGGATGAAAAACTTACCAGTTACAACCCCAGTAAGTCACAGTAAATCAATATTTTTAATAAGGATTAATTTTTAAAAACTCTACAAGGTTGTATTGGAAGCTATGCTGGCATGTCTATTGATTAACATTTGGTATTACATCTCATAAAGGGCCCATTATATAAAGCATCAATCTAAATGTAGTGTTTCCCTCTTCTTGAATATTATTGAATTATTTTTTGTATTTCACATTAAAAAGAGTCAAATAAAAGGGAATAGAGTACTAAAAGAATACAGATATACAGGAAGTGTATGTTCTACATTAACTCACTACAGAGTAATATAATGGATATTTCAGATTGTGCTTGACTCAAAATATATGATTAAAAATGCTGTAGAGCTTTTTTACTTACTATTTTCTTCCATGTCAGCATAAAATGTCTTAAATCTCATGATTTGTGGATGTGACAAAGTTTTAGTTGCTGTCATGCAGGGGATCAGTCATTTCACGATGACAATAAATCAACATTTTAGCTACAGATGGATTGCACTGTAATGTGGGAAAGAAGGATTTCTACAATAAAAAGAAAAGGGGGATCATCCACTTGCAATTTGGGGTTGTATTAATTTAAAAAAAGGAATGTATATTACACTAAAATACTAAGAAGTTTTTAATAAAGCAGCTTCCAAGACATGCCTAGAACACATGAATATGCATTTCTGTCATCCGAAACTATTCAGTGTATCTGATAAGAGATTTCCCTTGTTGCTTCTGATTCCCCTGCCCTCTATTGGAAGGTTTTTCAGGTAAACAGCCAATTTACCATGTATGAGAGATGTTTTATGTCATTTCATGGGGGAAAATGCTTTAAGAATCATAACCAGGTACCACTGAAAAATAAATCTAAATTCAACAGCAACCTAGCTGGAAATTTACAGACGCACACAAATCTGTGAATTGATGCTAGGTGGCAGTACTGTGCAATTAAAACAAAAAAATTCTCCTCTCTGACTCATTCCAGGCACTTTTCAAAACAAGCATCTTGTACATTCCAAGTAATGATTTAAACAACATACAGTCAGATATCATATTTTCTTTAATTTGAAACTCTTGAGAACTATATTACTTAAATAGATGTTTCAGAATTAGATTCCCTGCATGCAAAATAGTGCAAGGAGCAGTGGGAAAAGGTACATGTTTAGCTCAATACCTAGGGCCTCTTTCCGTACGTACTGCAGGAGGAAAAAACACCACTGAGGTTTGAGAGAGGAGTGTCTGCGTGAGTCCTATAAGATCAGGGGTCCTTATTCTTCTCTTCTATAAACTGTATATGTTCTGTCCCAGCTCTACTGTATTTCTCAGAAATAAACACAAGTTTAAAGTAAGTAGGATTTTAAAAGTGTGTGATTTACTTATTAAAATAATACTTTTAAGTAAAGGTTTGTTTTATTCAATTAAAAAAATTATAAAAATGTTTCAAAAGCATACAAAGATATTAAAATTAGGTAAATGTATCACCAGCGGGCAAATGAGATTAGACAACCAACACCACATATTTCTTGTCAAGCATTTTCAGAACATTGTTTACTTGTCACAGCACTAAATAGCCTTTGAAAGATAATGTGTGTAGTTCACAGAACCATAAAAACTGAAGAGGGAACAGGCTTAACAGGTCATCTTATCCATCCCCCAACCATCCAGAAAAATGTCCATGATAAAATACTGTCACTAAGATGGAAAACTCCATACTAGGTTTTTACCTATCTCACACTGCTTACTAACCACTTTGGCAGAATTGCAAATTACAATAATATACAATAGCATATTTAGCTTATTTGTGGAAATAATATTGTTTACATATTATATAACACTGGAAGAGCACCCTTCCCCATTTCAAAAACCCACAAGTAATGGTAGAGAAGGACTTTTAATATGATAATAGTACACAGAGTAACATTAGTTTGCATTATAAAACAAACACAGTATAAGGGACCTGAGAATCATTGGACATCTACAGAAAGAAATCACACTTCTCTCCCTCACATTTTACTAATGATGCACACACATTTATTGAATTAATTATAGATTATTAGCTGAGACCTACAGTTTCCAAACTCAATAACAAAAACAAAAAAAAAGAGCATTGCAATCAAGTAGTAGGCCTCAGAATCACAGCATTTAGAATGGTAGCTGAGAGGACATATAGCCCAACTCTTAGCATTAGAGGGGGACTGTCCTTTAAGGGCAAGTCTACACTACAGTGTTACATCGGCACAGCCGCACCATTATAGCGCAGCTGGTGAAGACGCGCTATGCTGACAGGAGAGCGCTGTCTTGTCAGCCTAATTACTCCACCTCGTCAAGAACTGAAAGCATCTTCTGCCAACATAGTGCTAGTGTGGAGAGCACAAAACTTGCACCACTCGGGCAGGGGTGCTTTTTCACACCACTGAGCGATGGAAGTTAAATCTATTTAACCAGTAGTGTAAACCTGCCCTAAGTGTTCTTAGTCCCCTAGGTCACTTCCAATGTTATTGCCTCATTCACCAGCCTTAACAAATTATTCTCTTGTCTAACTGACCTTCATATTGTTTTCGTCACGGCGAAGGGTTTTTTCAGTGTTCTGTTTCAGTCCTTTTAACACTTTTTTACCTTTTTTATTTTCTCTAGTTTATCAAAAATTTGTATAGTTCTCACAAGGTACCGAACACTACCAACAGTACCCTCAATAGCCACAAACTGGTATCTAAGGAGGAAATCTCACCTGCCTGCTCTCACACAAGACATTCTTATTGTTAAAGTACATCATTCACTTTTTGGGGGGGTGGGGGCAACAAATCGTACCAGTTACTCATGGCTAATCACTCAAAGAGGTGAAACTCTGGCCATAAAATATAATTCAAGATCCCCACTAGTACATAGCTCCCATTTTGCAACCTCTGGCGCCAGTTCTGGGTTGCCATAACATCTCTAGCATCTGCAGGATGATTCCTATGTAGCGGAACCCTCTGGTAACATAGGCTTGGATGCACAAAAAGAGTTAGGCACCTAAGATTAAGTTTTAGGTGCCACAAGACTCACAATTCACAAAACTCCCAGCTAATCCTATAAGCATCTAAACTCCTTTGGTACCTAAAAGTTTCTGCAGTAAGAATTCCCTGAGCACCTATGTTTCTGCCTCTAAATTTGCACACTGCCTATCTCCTGTGTAAGCCACAGAGCACACCTTCTTACTCAAAACACAGTAAGAAGTCAGTAAGTTTGGCTACCTAAATTGCACGTGGGATCCAATCCAGTAGGTGCCTATCTGAGCACGCCTATTGAATCCAGCTCTTCAGGTGAATTTGCACAAAAGAGACGGGCAGGAGTGGGAGGAGGACAACCTCCTTCATAACTTAGTCCTAACCACTGGGATTACTCACCTGGGATATAGGAAACCTCTGGTTGAAGTCAACAGTTCAACTCCTTTCTCCCCCAAAGGCAGAGAGGGGTCTGCCACCTCTCAGCTGAGTGTTCTAACCATTGGGATATGGGATAGTTTCATGTGGGGCTCCCTCAGTCTCTCCTGTTGAAGCTGTTACACTCTGGATAAATGAGAACAGTGTCATTTGGGCCACAGAGAAAGCAAGCACAAGGCTGAGAATGACCATATCTGGGGGATTAGAACACTCACCCAGGATGTGGGAGATCCAAGATCCACTTCCCCTGCTCCAACAGGTGCCCTAAAGTTTGAGGGAGATGCTTGCCTTCCCCCACCCCCAGCATAGGTGCCTAACTTCCAGAGAGGGTTCACAGCTGAGAATCACAAGCAGAGATAGGCATCCCCCTGCAGCCTGGAGTTTGATGCCTTCATGAGAAGGGTGGGGCTGAGCCTCTCTCATTGGCTAGCCTAGGTGGCTCCCTGCCTAGCACACTGACTTTTATGGATCGCAACCTAAAGTACCTCTCTCTCTCCCCATTCACTGTACTGGGAGCCTGGGCTTCCAATGCAGGCTTTCTGAACTGCAGTGATTTTCTAGGCTTCCAAAAATTAGGCACTGGGAAGCTCAGTCACAACTACTAACTCCTTTTGTGCATCCAGGCTGTGGTGATTCTTGCACCGTTCCCTTCCTGGCTACTTGGGGGACACAGCAAGAGGATGTAGCCAAGATTCCTTTACTCCCGGCTGATACCTGGATGCTATAAGGGTCTCTTGGAACCATTAGCAAACAGTGTAGATAACCTTTGCTGGGGTTACTGGCCTGGTGTATAGCAGCTTTAGGATTAGAAGAGGACAAAGTACACCACACCTTTGCAACCCCTGTTCTGCAGAACGAAGTGCTCCTCAGCCACAGCTGAACATCCGTTCCTCAGTTTCTATATGGTCATATCATAGTGAAATACAGTGATAATGTTCAACTTTGTGCCCACACAACCTTATTTATGAACATTTAGAGGTCCCAAAAAGGTGGATTAAAACTATTTCCTCCTATAAATCATATTTTATTAGACAAGAGCACCCTTCAAATGCATCACGTTTCAGTGTGTCTCCTGAAGTCCTCAGAAGGAGCTTCTGTACTAGACAGAAATAGAGTATAATGTCAAAGGCAGAGCCTCAAAAATAAACTTATCAACCACTTAGAGCTCTTACACTAAACTGTGGTAAAACAACTTGTGTCAATGGTAACATCAGAAACACAAACAATAACATATCCAACCTATCCATAATAGCAAAATCGGAAGTATTAGAGTGGGGAGGGTTGTTCCAATTTGGTGTATAAGAGATGCTAAAGCTGTATTTACAGATAAAAATGCTAATTTGTGCAACTCTGAATCACCAGTCTGGAACTTTTAAAATCTGCCTACCATTCCCTTTAGGGAGAGAATAGAGGAGGAGGATTATTACTCAGAAACAAACACTCAATGCTTTATGAACAAAGGTTGCATCTGCAGAGGAGAGGAGTCAAGTCAGTCCTGTACTGCCTGGAGTAATTATTTTGTACCCCTGACGGAAAAAAACACATGGTAGACCAAACTGCAAATGTGAAAATCAATTCCACCAAAGGATTCCCTCTTTCCTCATCAAGTGGCTATGAGCTAAGTGGAGTGGGTCCTGACACAGAGGACAAAGGATTCCTTCATTTGAATCCAGCGGTCCAAAGAAATCTTAGACAGATTTTAAGGATCATATTCTGCTTTCCATTACACAAGGCAGAAAATCAACTGAATTTAATGGAGTTATTCTGCTTTTACTCTGCCTTTTGAGCCACTTCCGCTGAATGCATAATCAGTCTGAAGACCCTAAATTCCCCCACATCCTGTAGTAAAAAGGTCAGATCCCTTCTAACAATGATAGCATGCCAGTGTGGCTCTGTTTTTAAAAAGCTATGGCTTTTAATTTCCTGGTTATTTGATAATTACTCTATTTAACATGTGATTATTGCATGAAAAAGTGATTGACATCAGCTGGTATTAATGATTGTGGGTGAGTTTAGTTCCTGTTTGTAAACTAAAGCTCTTCCATAAATGAGAGTTTTCTTGTTCAAGGTGGTGGATGTTCTGGGCTCTGATGAAGACATGTGTGCACTGAAATGCTAGCCATATCTTTCTTATGTTAAATATTGATGCTAAGTAAATGAATAGTAACATTTTATTGGATAAAGGAATTTGAGATATCTTTTGGTATTGGACTGCCACAGCTTTTTCTTTTGTAACTTGCTATAGCAGCATTTAGCAGTTTGGCTCTGTGTGATTTGAGCATCCATGTTTGTGAAACATTTCTCTATAAAAACTAAGTATGCATTACCTGGTATTGACTATATACAAGCTAGCATATATACATACTGCACCATTTATATCGGTATGCATTAAGCACAAATATTGTAAAAGTGATATAGCCTAAACTGACCAATACCATAATCCTGTTCGCTTATGCTAAGTATCCCATAACACCTTGCATTTGCTGAAGCAAGCATTTGGCACAAGCAGATAAGAAACTTGTCAAGATACATTTATTCTATATTTTAGTACAAGCTGGGAAGTACGCTCACAGACCAGTACCTGGAATGCTAGTGTCCAAAACAAAGATAAGGAAAAAACATAACAACAAGTTAGGGAAGTAGAACAAACTAATGGGTTGGATTTTAAGGACATGTGAAGAGATGAGTAACTTGTAAAATCATATAAATAATACTAGCAGAAGTGTGTAATTGTGGAAGCACACCTTCTGAGTAAGGTGAGTGTAACATCACTGCATGACAGTTTCCTGGAGACAGATTCTATACCATGCCATTTTCCAGTACTATACTATTATTGGCTTAGGGCAATAAACCTGACTGACATTGGTTATTTGGCCAAAGTGTGGTCATGCAATTGACTATACAATTTATCAATGCACACCTTCTATGTTTGAAGGACAAAAGGTACATCATCAATGGTTTAGCCAAAGGAGAAACAAAGGGGCAAGCTTTAAAACCTGTGGAATATTGGGGAAGTGGGGGGAAGGGGAAACAAAATATCACCTGTGTGTTCTGGCACTTCTTGTGGCAACTACAGCAAACAGGAAAAGGATTATCAGCAACTTGGTCAAATGAAACTAAACAGGGACCTGACTGGGTAGTGTCAGCAGAGGAAACACTACTATACAGGGTTTGTGAAGTTGCACACTAATTCTGGTAATGCTGCTACTGCTAGGTTGGGTCAATGGATAAGTGCCACAGATACTTAACTATGTTGGCTGTGGTTTTGGAGAATTCACAATACTTAAATTTTATAGGGACATGAGAAAAATCTTATGACCATCTGAAAAGTGTATTATAAAAGTGTTTAAACCCTGCTGATGATACATGATAGCAGTTTGTTACAGCTGTACATAATAGAATGTTTCTGGAGGGGGGGGGGAAAGTAAAATTCACATATTAAATTAAGGATGTCATCAGCACCTACTACGGGAACTTCACTCATCACTTTATACAAAATATCCCTACCATTTTTCAGGACTAAGACTTAAAATTCTGACAGCAAATCAGATGTATGGGTAGTTGACAAATATTCCCCCCAAAAGAGTGTGGTTTTGAGTCTTCAGACAGTAATTAAATATTTAGCGGAAACTTCTAGCCAATTGTTAATTCGATAAAAATCAGGAAGATAGTAGGTTTTTATAATTGTTTGTTTCTCTATGGTTGACATACACAGTCTTTGATCTTATCAATGTATTATATCTTTTCATAAAGTCAGCTTTCTACTACTGCTCTATGCTGCACTAACATCCATTACATGAAGTGACGGTGTCTTAATTGAAATTACTTTACTCCTGTCCATTTCATAAAAATTCATTGTTTTAATCTAGTACATGTAATATTAACAAGAACTAAATGTCTGGTCCCTCTATTATTCGGTCACTGACACTCTTCTTCACATGAAAGCAAAACTGTTAACAGTTTAGGGTTTTTTTTTTTTTTAAATAACCCATTTCATGATACTTTCTAAAAAAATAAATTATTACAATACTAGTAGGAGGAAGGATACCTGAGTGCTGTCCAGATGTCAACTGTCACTTCTAAGATTCACCTCACCTTCACTTCAAGATTCGCTCATTAAATATAACCAGGGAATAAACATTCAATGTGTGTGCACATGTGATGGGTGTGTGTGTGTGTGTGTGTGTGTGATGGGCTATAGAGACCTAGGAAGAACTGTATGAAAAGTCAGACAGAAAAGTCCACTGAAATCCTTAGAATTAGGCACCCCAGTATGAGCCTCAAAAAAGTGATACTCATTCTTCCAAAGAAGATCTAGGCCCTTATCCAGCAAAGCACTTGAATACATGCTTAACTAGGCTGAAGTCAATGAGACTAGTCATATGATTAAGGGCTTTACTCAATCATGACCTTAGGGAGTATTTCACTTAATTCCTACAGTTGTGTGTTCAGAAAATGGATTTCCATGAAACAGTAAAATTAAAACAAAAGAGGCTGTTAACTCCAGGTAGTCACACAGAATAACAGCAAGCATAATACCCCAAAATTATACAGACATCTCCCATGTTCTCCACAATAAACAATGCAGAGCGGTCTGCCAAGTCCGGAGATAGCCTGAAGTAATAAACATGAAAAGTGTGAACCTTATCATTCCTCTCAAGAGAGCGTCAACTCCAAGACTCATTGCTCTGGAGGGTCACACAAACACCTCAGTGAAGTCAACAGCTTCCCCCACTCACCTAACGGATACAACTTGGCTGGTGCAGTAGGACCTCCCTGCTGTCACCCCTGCCTTTAAGGAGGACCCTGCTGATGACCCGTGACCTCTCTAGGAATAAAGGGATCCCTTTGCCAGCACCAATCCAAATGTGTCAGGATGGAGCCATGGAGCAAGGGTATGATCGTAGGGATGGAGCCACAGGATGCTTCATGTCATGGTATATCAGTGCCTCAGATTACCTTAATATGGGTCTGGATAAGACTGGCTAGTGCACACTGACTGAGTCAACTGTTCAATAGTTATTTTTATCTTCCCTGTTGAAAGAGTGGATTTCACTTAGTACAATTCCCTTAGTAAATTATTTACTCATGCACAGGCAAACAACAAACCCACTCACAAACAAACATAAACAAGCAAACTGACAAAAAACTATAAACTCATCAAGACATTTTTCTTAAAGAACTAACAAGGAAATAAAATAATATCTATTTTTAAATACTTGGCTGTTACAATGATGGGGACTACCACAAGACATGGCTTCTCCCCAGCTTCCAAACACTCGCTGACACACCCAATCTCCTTTAAGAAGGTTTGGTCTCTTAACATAGGCAAGTAAGGCAACAGAAAAACAGTTTTTTTAACTCATTCCTCTTCCGTGTACTCTTCAGTGTACTTTTCCTCCATCCCCACTGTCATCACTGTTTTTGACACACACACACACACACACACACACACACACACACACGAAACACACGACTCCCTTGCCTGAGAATCAAACCTAGAAAATTATAAGCAACTGAAAAGGAACTTTGAAATAGAAACACATAACTTTTGTAATAACCTCAGATATAGCTATCACTGGTATAATATAAATATTTTAAACCAAAGCCTCCAGTTTCTATGATAACAGCATTGCATCTTTCAAATTAAAAAAGGACCTTTGCTATATTACACTTTGTTTGAAATTTAGACATCCTCTGGATCTAGTATGAGACTGTGGGGTGTACTCTGAAAGACACTGTGCTGTTGGTAGGTGAAATTGAGACTTCGGGATAGTGTTCTAGTTATAGGGTGACCAGATGTCCTTATTTTATAGGGACAGTCCCGATATTTGAGGCTTTTTCTTATATAGAAGCCTATTCTCCCCCCCCCCCCATCTCGATTTTTCACACCTGCTGTCTGGTCACCCTATCCAGATATTGTAGTAACCAATCTAGAGCTATAGATGTATTCTCCACACAAGCTAAATTACACAAGTATTTTATGATCCTGCTGCTCTAAGTAATGTCTGACCCAATTGATTCAGGTGTATTTTACAATATTAGCATCTATAGTTTTTTTCATTAATATTGTTTAAAAGTGGAAGTGGGTATACTCAGCACTTATTTCTTTTCAAATCACAGTGGCTACAGCATTCCTAGCCCCTGTGTTAAGTTGCTAGTTGAAGGGTTTTGACAGTTTTACCCTACATCTTTTTATTCAGAAAGACTTCTAATCCTGAAACTGGTTCTTTGTTTTAAATCAGAGATGTATTGATTAACTGTGAGATAGAACGTAGCTCACTGGTGGCTGAGTAGGGTATACACTATGGAATTAGGACAGTTAAACACTGTAATCGATCCTTTCATTCTACAGCCACTGCTGCTGCAGCAAGCAGTTTCTCTAAGCTATTAATTTTATTATTAGCACACCTGGAGACATTGTTTCCCTGAGGGAAAAGCAATTCAGCTGTGTATGCTCCAAAGACCAGTGGCATGGGATCAATGAGACAGCTGGGACTGCAAGGTTTCGAAGCATCTTTTTCCATTGGAATTCAGATTGGGTGTGACAATGCAGTTTGTAAAATAGCAATGATGCAGTGATATTGCTTAAATTTTCTGTTTGCCTCATCTCACCTCATTTACAGTTAATCCCTTTTAAACAAGTTAGCCATGTTACAAGAAGATAAAGTCACTGGAAGTACAGAGAGACTCTAGCAAACAAATATTGTCTGAAGATCTGGCAATTACATAATGGTTACGGATTTTGCCAGCTGTATTGTGTCCAAGCTTTCTTCTAACCACAAGTTCTCCTTCACTACACCGGATATCAACCTAAGGCCCAACAAGTACCATTTTGCTCCTTGAACCATTAACTTCTCCCTTTCTTTCTACAAGAATGAGGCAAAGTGCCTCAGTCTGAGGACAATGGATCGACATTCATGTCACACTCCCCATCAGTACCCAGCCCAGGCCAGGGAAGCTGGTGATCCAGTAAATCAGCCTTCTTTAAAAACTAGTGCGACTCCATACTTGAGACAAAAATGGAAAGAGGGAAAGGACTGAGAACTAAATTTCTGCTAAGCACTGAATTATCTTGTGTAGAAATATGAAACAGAGAACCCCTATTGTGCCAAGAGTTCATGATTCCAACTTTGATGATTTTCATGTGTGGAGGGAGAGAAGATAAGAACTGAATAAGGGTCATGTGTGTTAAATTTGCCATGGGATCATACAGATTAAAATTCACATCTCAAGAAAAATATTCTAAATTCAACTTTTATATCACGCAGTATGCTATAGGGAAAGGGCTAATTAAAAGATTCTGAAACATTTACTTTTATTTCATATCAATGAGAATGACAATGAGAAAGAAACTCAAAATTAAACAGTAAATTGAAGCAGCACAGTATTAGCAGTAGTTGACTTTACTTTGCATTAGTGATTGAACTTGTTGTTATTGTTGTTGCAACCCTTTTGAAAGAAAGTTATACTTGGTTTATTATGTTGTAATTCCAGAATATAAGATAACGATTAATGCTTTCCATTGTGAACACTCCCACTTTCATTTGAAGAAAGAGTAGGGGAAGTAGGTCTTCATATATATAAAATTTATTACCTGTAGTCTCTGCCCAGAGGAGGAATTATTTTTATTAGAAGAATAAGAATTGTGCATTAAATGGAAGAGCCATGTTATGAGGTTTTGTGAAAGTATTGTTTTTCTATTTTTTTTTTAAATTGCTTTTTGTGCTTCATTTATAAATTAAAAATAGAACTGAATAGGCTTAATGAGAATCAAATCCTCAATGAGAACTAGCACACACAGATATTTTTACCCACATTAGACATGTTTGTGAGGGGAAAAGAAACTCATTTGAAGCTTCACATAAGTTCTGAGCTCCACCAAAATAGTCTATAAAGCTTGAAATTCTCTGAACACACACACACACACACACACACACTTCTCCATTAAAAAAGAAATGCAAAGGGAATTCACAGACTGAAATCTTTATAAAGAGAATGTTAAAGTTGAGGCACATAGAGCCGGAACCAGAGCCCAATGAAAGCAACAGGAGCCTTACTATTAATTTCAGGAAGTTTGGATCAGGCCCATGATGCCTTTTTAAAACACAATAGGCCCGCTTTCTGTGAAACCTGAGCACCTTTAATTCACAATAAATTCAGTGGGAGTTGATGACATTGAGAAATTTGAAAGAGGCACTCAGAATGAAGAGCCCAATGCCAGTAGAACTTTATAGTGTTCAAAAAATCTTAAATACTAAAAACTCAAGGAATTTTCAATGAGCCAATAAGCACTTCCTCCATATCTCTGCCTATGAGCCACAGAACTTACTACATCTACTTTATGGCTACTACAGTCCCTGCATGCTTAATTATCCACCCACTCTCATGGTCTAGAAAATACAACTTATGGTCCAGAGATGACAACCTCCATCATTCACAGTCCCATCATGGCCTAGAAATTCCAACATATCTTATTCATGCTCTAAACCTCCAGTTTAAAGTGTATATGATTTTACTCCATTCTACTTAGGCACACCCTGAGCTGGGGTTATATTTCTGCTCCATAGCCCATAAATGTTTAGGCCCCACTTAGCAACTTCCTCACACAGCAATTACCAGCTCTTGTCCAATTCTCTCTACAATTCCTTTCCCTCATGTGGTCTGGTGTTTGGCCTTACATAACCTGAGGGTGTAGAGATGCATCCATAACATCTCTTGTACGTCTTCCTGCCCAAGTTGGATTCTGCACATTTGACTGGAGGCTGGCCATCACCAATCATCTCTTAAAGACATACTGACAAGTTCAGGGGAAGGCTTTCCAATGCAGGTGCTGTATATCAAGGATACAGATCCTGCCTCTGACCTGCACTCTTTCTGATAGTATTGGAGACTAATCCTTGTACCTGATATAGGTTGGAAGGTTTCGTGTAGGTTATATCATACATGCAGAAAACAAACTGTTGAAATCACATACTCAACATGGCAAACTTAAGTTCTGGGTATCTAATGGCAAGGGCTTGACATCGTGAGGAATAGGGTGGGTAGGAATGTTGGAGCAGAGTTATAGCTGATGAAAGCTTGCAGTCGGATAATGAAACTTGATGAGGTGACATTGGACCAATGCCACAGACACACTTAAACCAGTCTTTGTGCATCTATTTTAGATGTAACTAGATCAATTTTAAATCAATTATGTTACACCAGTGCAAGTTTGTTTAATATGAAGAAAGTTATATTTGCAACCTTAATTAGCAGAGTGTGAAGTTTACCATTCTGCAGAGGACCAGCAAAAGTCCTGTGCACAACTTAAATCCACAAAACAGGACTTTAGTGGTACTAAGTGTTGCACAGTCTCTACAGAAGAATGAATTTCCTCAATTAAGTTTATTTATGTAGAAAGTAGAGGAGTGTGTGTGTGAGGGAAAATGGAACAATAAAACCTACTTCACCACCACAGCAGACTCATGACTAAAGTTAGTAAAAACACTCCAAAATGCTGTTTAGTGCCATCACATTCAAGACCATTTTTAATGTTGACTCCACAAGAAGTCTATTTTATAGAATAGATATTCTTGTCCTATGTTACAATTAAAAATAAAGCAGCTAGTGAGAATTATAGAAATACGTGATTTCACTCCTTTATTCTATGTGCAAACCCATCTTATTTTCTGGAAATGTATCTGTTTCCTGAAACTGTTTAGAGATTTTTGACATACATTTTTCAGCTGACTGTTATTCGTGAGCTGTGCATTTTGGCCATTCGCAGTGTTTTATTGGTAACTAAAGTTCCATGGCATCGTTTATGCTAAAAAAATGGACAGCATTGCCCAGCATTGTGGGAATAAAGACCTGTTCACACCAGTATTCATGAATAACAAAGATTATCCAACTTTGTAAGGCACTATGAGATCTAAAAATGAAAAGCATTATATGCACTAAATATTTTTATTACTTTTTAATGCAAGGCACTTTATGGGCTACACACATTCCCATCAATAGGTCCTCAGAGAGCTGTGTAGTGCCTTTACCGATTGGCAGCATAGAACATGGATAACAAAGTGTTCAATACATTTGAGTCACTCATCTTCACAATCAGATATGAAAACATTTGAAGGTGAAGCAAAAATTTAGTATTGTAATCAGCCAGAAGACATTGTCTACATCACACCTCTTTCTCTCTCTCTCTCTCTCTCTCTTTAACTCCACCTTCATTTAAAAGATTTTTTTTAAAGACTTGAACTCAGGACTGCTAAGTGTACTAATGCCAAGGAAAAAGCAGCAAATTGAACGTTCCTGTCTCTCGGATTATTTGCCCTTTTTTCTGGATGAAATAATGAAATATGACTACAGAAAAATGAATTCAAAGTGTCATCCTGAAAAAGGAAAGAAAACTGGCATCCATACCAAAAACAAGCAAATCCTTTAAAGTTTTCACTGAACCCGTAATTAAAAAAACAAAAAACACTCTGCCATTTGTTGGATTCCTCTCTGTTGTGATTTTTATGAGCAATGCAAAGCTTGAGCTGAGCCAGGGGAATATGCAGAAATCTAAGAAACAGAAATTAAGAGGCAATTGCTCCTTGAAATCTTTTAGTTGTTCTGACAAACCAGGTTGCCACTGTCATACAGAGACGTAGGAGTGGAGAGGGAGGTGTTAACAAGAAAAAAATATTGGTCAAAGAAGTTGCACATCAGAATGCAGATGAAACAGGCAAAACATACCAGGCACCGTGCAAAAATAAAACAGACCTAGGGAAGGCTCATCTCTGGACCCCTGATGAGGCTTGTAAAGCTTCAAAGAAGCCAAGTTAACTAATGCCATCTATCAGCAGGGAAGCCAGAAGAGGGGCATGGAAGACCCTTATGCACAGGCTTAACTCTGTATGCCAGTAATCCCATTGACTTTAATGGGACTGCTCATGCAAGTAAAGCTAAGCACGTATAAGGGTTTGTAGGGCCAGGGCCCAAGTGTTGTACATACTGTGTATATGGTAGCTGTGTAAAAATGTTCTCTAACAGTCTTTCACTCAACAGCCTTGATGCTGGCCAGATGGTAAAAACAGTCAACAAAACCTTTTTAAGAGACTTTGAAACATACCTAATAAAGCATATTTTATATTAAACGGATATTTAGAGATATACCATAATTTATTAAATGTATTCATTATAAATCCTTTCACATTTATATTGAACTCAAAATATGACTGATTTCATTTTTTCTGGTGCCCTGTTGTACTAAGGACATTGGGACATGAAGGGTCAATAACATATTAAAGAAATAACCATTTATGCATTATTTATTAACTGTGTCTTCTCCGCTCCTGGAAGAGACGCAGAAAATCCTGCATGCATACAGGAAAGAACAGACTGCGCCCATAAGAACTACTGCAATACAGATAATAAATAAATAAAATAATAGTAACAATTAATATTAGGTAACAGTTACCTACCTGGGTTATAATGATATCTACTTCCTTCCCCTCCTCACATGATTCAACAGCATATTCAGAGACTGGATTTCAAAGCATTCTCTAATGCTCCAGAAGCATGTCTCCTTTGAGAAAAGGTGTAAGAAGTATAATTCCTACTGAAAATGTTAAAAGTGTTGCACTGTATAGCAAGTTGAGTGTGCATAATACTGAGGACACAGAACTAAAGTCTAAACTGAAAAGTAGTTGTATGGAGCTAGGATGTTCAAAAGGATGTGGAAGTGGGCAGTGTATGAAAACTATGAGGACTTAGCTTTTTCACGAGATAGCAGAGGAATAACTTTAGAAAAAAAATGTCATGTAGCTAAGTGTCAAGTGGGCATATCAGAGCTACCTGTGGAGAAACTTAAACGTGCATGCTTGTCATGTTTCCAAATATTTGAAATTAGGTAGCTCTTTTCTTTGAATGCATGTGGTTTATACAGAGTAAAGTTAATTTTCCAAAGTAATCTATCTCCTCTCAGAGTTTGCCCAAAGGACCTCAGTCCTGACAGGCAATATCTCTGCTATTCTACCCCTAGGCCTTCACTGAGCAGAGCCTGCTTTCCAGTGTTTCCCAACTGTGCGTAATATTTGTGATGTGCACAAATGGGACTGGGTTGAGGAACAACAGGAAATTTGTATAAGGAAAAGGAAAAAGGTGGCTTTATGTCAAATTGATAGCCTTCTTACTCTGGGGCTGTCTGTCTGGTTCATCACCCTTCCTTGCCCTCCAGTTAGTTACAGCAGCCTCAGGTCTGCTCTAATCTATGGGGCCATTGGCAGCCAGAACATGAAGCCTTTCTTGCCATACCATCATTCCTAGGGTTACCATACGTCCGTTTTTTCCCGGACATGTCTGGCTTTTCGGCAATCAAACCCCTGTCCGGGGGGAATTGCCGAAAAGCCGAACATGTCCGGGAAAATGCCGGCCAGGCACTTCCCCTCCTGCGGCTGCTCTGCTCCGCTCCTCCCCTCTCAGACTTTAAGAGCCGAGCTGCCCGAGCCAGCGCTACTGGCTTCGGACAGCCCCCCCTGCCTCCGGACCCCGAGCTGAGCCGCGGGCCAGGCACTTCCCTTCCCGGGCTCCAGCTGAGCTGCTCTGCTCCTCCCCTCTCAGACTTTAAGAGCCGAGCTGCCCGAGCCAGCGCTACCGGCTTCAGGCAGCCCCCCTGCCTCCGGACCCCGAGCCGCCAGCCAGGCACTTCTCCTCCCCGGCTCCAGCTGCTCTGCTCCGGCGGCTCGGGGTCCGGAGGCGGGGGGGCTGCCCGAAGCCAGTAGCGCTCGGGCAGCTCGGCTCTGTTTAAGAACCGGGCTGCCCGAGCACTACCGGCTTTGGGCAGCCCCCGTGCCTCCGGACCCTGCGCCGCCGGAGCCCGGGAGGGGAAGTGCCCAGCTGGGGGCGCAGGGTCCAGAGGCATAGGGGCTGTCCAAAGCCCGAGCGCTACTGGCTTCATGGTTTGCCGGGCAGCCTCCAGACCCTGCGTCCCTGGCTGGGCGCTTCCCCTCCCAGGCTCCAGCTGCGCTGGGGAAGCGCCGGCCGGGGGCGCAGGGTCTGGGGGCTGCCTGGCAAACCGTGAAGCCGGTAGCACTGGGTCAGCCCTTTCCCCGTGGCTGGGAGTGGGAGGGAGGAGGGGCGGAGTTAGGGCAGGGAAGGGGCGGAGTTGGGCGGGGCTAGGGTGGGGAAATGGGCGGGGCCAGGGCCCGTGGAGGATCCTCTTTTTTTATTTATTAGATATGGTAACCCTAATCATTCCTTCACAACATATTGGGGTTAGATGTCGTGTAGAGCCATTAATCTGGCTCTCTTCCACTTCTGGGGTCCCCCTATATGCAAAGGGAACAACAGTGTTAGACAGAACCCAGATAACATAGGGGCAAATTCAGGTCCAACGTCTGTGGATACAGAGGTTCTGCATGCACTAAAATGTGACGTTGCATGTTAGGAATCGGCGCCTCACAAAGGGTATGCATGCCTTTCTCAGCACAGAAGTCAACTCTGTAGAGACCCTTGCAGAGCACCATATAGGTGTGAGGCATATTCTGGCAAGCAGAGGAGGGGTTGGGAGGATCTACTGTTCAGTGGATCTTCCCGTAAGTGTGTGACCAATAAAGGCCTGCAAAGCCTGCTCCAACCATAAAGCTGGATTATTTTAAGTATAGGGGTTCTATAGCCACTCCGTGGCCTATCAAGAAGGATCTACTTCATCCCAGCCTGTCTATTTGGGTGAGCACTGAGCTCTGGCTATAAAATGTAGGGTACTGAATGTAGTATCAGCAACAAACTACAGCATGCACTTGAGTTTCTTTGTTGTAAAAAAAACAGGTTATATATTAAAACTCTACTGATACATTTGCGGCTAGTGGCTGCTCATAACTATTACATACTTGTTTTTACTTTATTATTTTGTATAATAGTTACAGTTATAGTTAGAACTATAACATATCTAACCGATATAGAAAAAAACATATTTCCTACCAACGAAGAGCAGGTACTTGGGGTACACAAGGGAGCAACTGTTTCAGAGCATACAGCAGTACTACACACTATACACACTAGCTAAGGACAAGAAAGGAAAAAATAAACTGTAAGGGAAATTTAGGCAGAATCTAATTACACAAGTTGGAATATGGCCAAGACACTACATTTAACACCCCTACTCCTCTGAAGAGTGCCATGGGATCTTTAATGACCACAAGTGGTCAGGACCTCAGTTTTAGATCTCATCTGATAGACAGGCTAATGAGATTTCCAGTATTTCTTGCTTCTGCTTAGACTGACAGCAACCTTTCTTATAGATTTCAACAGAACCTGAACAGAACCAGAAATTACAGAGCTGGGCAAAAGTGATAATATGTAACTTTTTTCAAATCTCAAAACAAGTTTGATTCAAGTTCAAGATGAATTTTATTAAGTATATGTAAATTATCCAAAGTTTGTTTACCAATCCTTATCATTCTCTCTCTCTCTCTCTCTCTCTCACTCTCTCTCACACACACACACACACACACACACAGAGTGAAATCTATATGATAAAATCTAACAAATACAGAAAATTCAAAATGCTTTACTACTTATTAGCAGAATTCTTTTCAGTATTTTTTAAAAAGGACGATTACTATTGCTATACAAGGTACTTAAAAGTACAGTTCAATGGTATATCTTGTTCTACTCCACAAATAATTTAGCTGCAAAAAATATTAACTGCATACTTAACCAATAAACCTGGACTGAGTCATTGTTTACATAATACACATTAAAGAAATAACATTTGATATACTTGTCCCATTTTTACAATTGGTATAGCCTTTTAATTAGATAATAAGGCTTCCGTCTGAATATTTCAGATGAATATTTTTTTCAATACAGAGTGTTAACCAAAAAGAAAAATTGTAATGTCCTTTTCTCTCCCTATTAGTTTATCTCAGTTCTAACTCACATAGGTACAGCACAGTGGCTGCCTATAGTACAAGTGCTTTACAAAATTAAATGTACACCTCCAGCAACTGCACCCAAACAAGGGCAGCCACAATTTCCCCCTAAATCTGAAATCCTATCACTGATTCATACCATTGTGAACCTATGTTGGGTTCTGTTCTATTTTTAACAGAGTGGTACTTTTCCATTTACTGGCTTTTGTGTAAGTCACATTCTTAAGGCGTGCACCCTCCTCCAAAGATCTCAAAGCAGTTTTATATGAAGTACATTAAGCCTCGTAACTCTGAAAGCAATGCATTTTACTTATTTTACAGATGATTAAAATAAGGCACAAGCAGGTGAAGTGACTGGTCCATGGTCACACTAGTGAAACCAAGAACAGAACTCGAGTCCTAACTTCCAGTCACCACTAGATCACAATGGTCTATGCATTCTACAATATGCAGATTTTTTTCCAGATTCTTCAGTGATTTTATGTGTAGATACAAAAGTTTAGAGATAACAATTGATAATTATTTTTACACAAGTGTCAAAATGCCAAACCACTAATTTATATTCTAGTGTGTTTCTGCGTTTATCACTCATATCCCAATCCACATTTATCTCCACGCTCCTTAAGCAGGCTATCTATTGCCAGTGCCTCGTCTTCCTCTCCAACTCCTGACCTTTATCCCTTCCAGTCTCTCTTCTGTCCTCCCTATTAACACTACTCACACAAAAGCCACTGAGAGAGTAGTGCAAAGCAGCATTCACAAACAGTTGTTTGAATTCAAAACGGTTTTGACCAGTTATTTTATCCTTTTTATTCACTATTCATGAATATTGGTAAAAATTAGTTTTCAGAAATGTTTATAGAATGGCTGCTCTTTACGTGAATACCCATATTCACAACCAGACAAGGATAGTTGTGTGCAAACATCAATATTAGCCATTCACTGTTCTCCTTTTTTAAAAGTTTCAGTTATCCAACCAGCAAGCAGAAATACCTTATTATTTAGGTGACCACAGGCTAATTTTTTTTATGCTTCACCTGTTCAGCAAACAATTATAAATAAGTTCATTAAAAATATCAAAACATGCATGGATAATTCACAGACAGAATATAAAATTAAATTTATGCAATAAAGTATTTGTTATGAATAGTTTGCTGATTTCTTTTAATTTCCTCTATCCTTCAAAGTCTAAGGCCCCATCTACACTAGCATGTTTCTGCACAGTAAAGTGGCTTTCTGCACAGTAACTCCCAAGGTGTACACACTGCCAAGCCACTTAGTGCGCAGAAACTGCACAGTTGTAGCCCTCTAAAAAACCACCCTGATGAGAGGCGTAGAGCTTTCTGCACCAAGGCTACAGCGCTGTGGGGCCAGTGTAGACCCTGTGGCAATTACAGCACTGTGACTGGCCTCCGGGAGGTGTCCTGTTCTCACCTCTCTGGTCATTGGTTTGAACCTACTGCCCTGTCCTCAGGTGACCAACTGTTATCCCCACCCCGTAAATTCCTTTGCAAATTTGGTCTCAGCATGGCCATGCCTGCTCCACGCACCAAGCGATCCCCCACTTACAGCAATGCTGAGCTGCTGGACTTCATTGGCGTTTGGGGAGAGCAAGCTGTGGAGTCCCAGCTGCGCTCCAACCATAGGAATTTATGATACCTACGGACAGATTTCACAATGCATGATAGAAAGGGGACATGACCAGGACACATTGTAGCATAGGGTAAAATTGAAGGAGCTGCGGAACGCCTACCGGTGCTGCACCCACAAGCTGCTGTTTCTACAAAGAACTGGACATGATACTCAGGGGCAACCCTACCTCCACTGCGAAGGCCCCTGTGGATACTTTTTTGGCTCATGTGCCAGTCGAGAGTGGACTGAGCCAGGAGGAGGAAATCTTGGACGAAGATGGAGAGGGGACCCAGAGGCAGAGGATGGCTCAGAGGCCAGAGATGCATGCAGTCAGGAGCTCTTCTTTACCCCAGAGGAGCCTAGCCAGTCACAGCAGTCAGATCTTGGTGAAACGCAAACAGGAGAGGTGGTCCTGGTAAGTGGATCTGATTTTGGGAATTGCTGAAGTGGTTTGTGAGTTCAATCCTTGAGGGGGCCACTTGGGGATCTGGGGCAAAATCAGTACTTGGTCCTGCTAGTGAAGGCAGGGGACTGGACTCGATGACCTTTCAAGGTCCCTTCCAGTTCTAGGAGATGGGATATCTCCATTAATTATTAACAAAGGGTCCTGTGGCATCTTTGAGACTAACAGAAGTACTGGGAGCATAAGCTTTCGTGGGTAAGAACCTCACTTCTTCAGATGCAGATGACTTGCATCTGAAGAAGTGAGGTTCTTACCCACGAAAGCTTATGCTCCCAGTACTTCTGTTAGTATCAAAGGTGCCACAGGACCCTCTGTTGCTTTTTACAGATTCAGACTAACACGGCTACCCCTCTGATACTTGACGTCCATTAATTATTATTATTATTATTATAATGGCCCTGGACACTTCCATCAACACAACTCCAACGGTCGACTTTCCCACTCCGAACTAGTTAGCGACCGATCGGTAGCAGTCTGGAGTAGCCAGCTTCCACAGTGCAATCGCCACACACTTCTCCAACGACATGGCAGCTCTCATTCTCGTGTTCTTGCACCACAGGGCTGGGGCGAGCTCATCACACAGTCCCATGAATGTGGCTTTCCTCGTGCGAAAGTTCTGCAGCCACTGCTCGTCATCCCAGACGTGCATCATGATGTGATCCCACCACTCAGTGCTTGTTTCCTGAGCACAAAAGCAGTGTTCCACTATGGTCAGCACCTCCGTGAATGCCACAGGCGATCTCATGTTGTAGCTACTACGCGTGGCGAGATCAACATCACATTCCTCTTCACTTTGTAGTTTAAGGAATAACTCCACTACCACTCATAACATATTGGTCAAAGCGAGCAGCATACTGGTCAGCAGTTCGGGATCCATTCCTGCAGCCTGAAAGAGGCAGGGCATGCAGTACAAACCGTTGAAAGATGGCGCCAAATTCGGATGGAAGCACAGGGACTGCTGGGATGCAAAGCAATGGATCATGGGGCATTGGGACTGGACCCAGGATGCCTCACAACCCCCTCCGCCTTCCCACATGTCTTAGCAGCAAAAGAGAAAGAGGTGCTCTGTGGGATAGCTGACCAGAGTGCACCTCTCCAAATAGCACTGCAAGTGCTGCAAGTGTGAACATGCTATAGCGCAGGCAGCTGTCAGTGTGAACACACAACAGTGCTTTTCTTTCTGCATTCTCTGAGCGGCACTGTAACCGCCAGTGCTGTAACTTTGCCTGTGTAGAAGTGTCCTAAGAGTCTCTTCTCAAGATGCAGACACCTGGATCTCTTTGCTGCTTTAGGCACCATCAATTACTCACTTTTTAAGAATCTTTTTCCTTGCATTTCCTTGACTGTGCTTTCATTGCTCTCCTCTTGCCTTGCTAACAACTCATTCAGGGTTACCTTCAATGGATTCCACTCCATCCTTCCCAATCCCATTTGTGTTACCCAGGTGTCCACCCTTATATCCCTCCCTTATATCCCTCCTTTATTCTCAACCCTGGGTAACCTGATCTGTTCCCATGGTGTCTCTTGTCTCCTCTATGCCAATGACTACAATCTGCCTTTCTACCCTTGGCCAATTCTTCTCTCTTGCCCAACCTCAGCATCTAATTAGAACATATAGAATTTGATTATTACTTAATGACTCATTTTTGTTATTGTTTTAACTCTTCCTCCTCCTTTTCTCACCGACTTCTTTGTCTTTTACCTTCAAGTTCTATGTGTGTCTAATTTACATTATAAACTTTTTAGGAGAGGGGTGATGTCTTTAAAAAAGTTTGTAATCTGCCATAAAATTATGGTGATATATAAATGTTTAATAATAATAACACATCATAATAATTATAATAGTTATTTTGTTAAATTATATAATATATATAGCATGATTAATCACACTGTTAAACTATAATAGAATACCATTAATTTAAATATTTTTGGATGTTTTCTACATTTTCAAATATATTGCTTTCAATTACAACACAGAATACAAAGTGTACCGTGCTCACTTTATATTTATTTTTGATTACAAATATTTTCACAGTAAAAAACAAAAAAATAGTATTTTTCAATTAATCTAATACAAGTACTGTAGTGCAATCTCTTTATTATGAAATTTGAACTTACAAATGTAGAGTTATGTAAAAAAAATAACTGAATTCAAAAATAAAACAATGTAAAACTTTAGAGCCTACAAGTCCACTCAGTCCTACTTCAGCCAATCGCTCAGACAAACAAGTTTGGTTACCATTTGCAGGAGATAATGCTGCCTGCTTCTTGTTTACAATGTCACGTGAAAGTGAGAACAGGCATGGCATGGCACTGTTGTAGCTGGCATCACAATATATTTACATGTCAGATGTGCTAAAGATTAATATGTCCCTTCATGCTTCAACCACCATTCCAGAGGACATGCGTCCATGCTGATGATGGGTTTTGCTCAATAACGATCCAAAGCAGTGCATATCAACATATGTTAATTTTCATAATCTGAGTCAGATGCTACCAGCAGAAGGTTGATTTTCTTTTTTTTTTGGTGGTTCGGTTTCTGTGTTGCTCTTTTAAGTCTTCTGAAAGCATGCGCCACACCTCGTCTCTCTCAAATTTTGGATGGCACTTCAGAGTCTTAAACCTTGGGTCGAGTGCTGTCGCTATTTTCAGAAATCTCACATTGGTATCTTCTTTACGTTGTATCAAATCTGCTGTGATAGTATTCTTAAAATGAACATGTGCTGAGTCATCATCCGAGACTGCTATAACATGAAATATATTGCAGAATTCAAGTAAAACATAACAGGAGACATACAATTCTCCCCCAAGGAGTTCAGTCACAAATTTAATTAACACACTTTTTTTTTAAATGAGCATCATCAGCATGGAAGCATGTCCTCTGGAATGTGGTCGAAGCATGAAGGGGCATACAAATTTTTAGCATATTTGCACGTAAATACATTGCAACGCCAGCTACAAAAGTGCCATGCGAACACCTGTTCTCACTTTCGGGTGACATTGTAAATAAGAAGCAGGCAGCAGTATCTCCCGTAAATGTAAACAAACTTGGCTGAACAAGAAATAGGACTGAGTGAACTTGTAAGCTCTAAAGTTTACATTTATTTTGTTTTTGAGTACAGTTATGTAACAAAAAAATCTACATTTGTAAGTTACACTTTCACAATAAAGAGATTGCGCTACATTACTTGTATGAGATGAACTGAAAAATTGTATTTCTTTTGTTTATCATTTTTACAATGTAAATATTTGTAATAAAAATAATAATATAAAGTGATCACTGTGCACTTTGTATTCAGCGATTAATTTTTTGAGTTAGTCACATGAGGTAACTGCGACTAATCGACAGCCCTAATAATAATAATTAGCTAGACAATTAGTACCTATTTACTGATTCCATAATGTCAAGGACAGTGAAGCACCATTACACTTCAGTTCAACAGTCAGTTAAAATTATGTGGGCAAATCGAGAATTTTGCTGTTATTTATCAGATAATCCTTCATAACAGACATACTTCCTAAGTACTGTACATTTCATTCATGTGAAATGAATACACCAAAGACCTTTTTAATCCACCCATTGTCAAAGAATTGGGAAAAATAAATCTATACCATATGAAACAAACAGAATACAATATGTTAAGTCACACTTTAGTATCAGTCAATTATCCGTCTGCAGTCCTAGGTATTCTAGTGAAGAGTCACCTAAGTAAACAATTTGTTCAGTACTCACTACTCTAAAACCAACATACTTCACTATTTTCATTACACCTAAAATCGGATACATGGGATCTTTAATGTTTGCTCAAGTTATTCATTATATTATCCTTATATTCAGAAAGACTAAGACTGAATTATCCTTAGAGGCAAACCAGAGGGGATATTTAAAATACTATTCATCCACAGATATTTTCTGCTTCAGCTATCTGCAGTTACCACTGGCCCCATCCCAATTTAATCATGAATATTCATCCTGAGCAAAGCACTTATAGAAGGGTGAGATATTGTGGTTAAGACATAAGCCTGAAAATCAAGAGATCAGTGTTGTGTTCATTTCCCATGAAACACTGGGAAAGTCACTTCACTTCTATGTGCCCTAATTTCCCCATCTGCTATTACTTCCCTCCTGTACAGAGTTCAGTTAATTAATGCTTGCAAAGTACTTTAAGATCCAAGGATGGAGCTATTATTATATTAATAATAAAAAGAGAAACAAAGGTGCAATGGGATATATGGTAGGATTTTTAAAAGAAGAATAAGGGAGTTAGGCACCCAAATCCAGTCGAGAGTCAATGGAAATTGGAAACCTAACTTCCTTAGGCTCCTTTGGAAAGCCCAACCAAAGAGGCTTAAGCCAAATTCTACAGCTCTCTCCAGAGGTATGAAGTCCTGAAACACAGCAAACAGGTGAGAGCCAGAAACAGAGTTTAAAGTAGCTCACTGCTTGAAAGCACCAGGTGAAAGGGGACTGATGACAGAAATCATCTGCCTTTCAGTTGCATCTCTGCTCTTTTCTCATCCTGTTCTTCCCCTTTAGGGCTCAGTCTTCAGGGTGATGAGAATGGTGTTTCTGCTCCAGAGAAGCACATAAGGACAGAGTTCTCAGCACCTTGCAATATCAAGCTCTTAAAACATGCATGATAAAGAAGAATGTATTTGTTATAGAAATAAATATATGTAACAGCAAGGGGTTTACTTAATAAATACAGGTAAAATTGTGCAAGAAACTGTACTACTAAGGTGACAGTTTCTTTCAAAGAATCTTCGGAAGGATTGAGACCCCCTATTCTACAGATATGTTCCTGTGACACTCTAAACAAATAACTTTTTAAAACCCTTCAGCAGTAGAATTCTTTATTAAAACAGATAAGAAAATGTGCCACAATGGGTACATCTGGGAAAATCTATTAGTCTCTCTTTATTTCTTACTGAACCTCTGCTAAATGTCTACAGCACAAGTAACTGTCTCTGTCAAAGAGGTGGGGGACAAAGCAGGCACAGAATTTTGGGGGTGAGGGAGGGGGAATGCTGAAGCACAGCTTACTGTCCAAAGGTAAAAAGAAAGAGAAATGCTATGTTATTGCATGAAACAGAGTCAACAATAATACATATGCCAACAGGTTGAGGACTAATTATTAAAAATCAACATGAGATTCCATTCTGTGGTTCTCTTCCATTTTCTATCACGTGTATACTAAAAAGCCAACAATATGCCATGCCTAAGAAACATCCTTTTATCCATTTTTTAAAGTCAGTATTCAACTTAGATGGTAAGACATTTCTCCTGATCATGTTTTGTAAAGGTTGTACTTGCCACAGGCTTATTACAACTGTGGGAGACAGTATAGAAAGGATCAATAAAGCAGTATTACCCTTTGTGATAGTGAATCTCTGCAGGACAATCTGGCTTAACGCTGTTGACTGCGCTAACGTTCCATACTTTTCCATTGGGAGAGTAGGCTAAAACATAGTAATGGACTAACAAGACAAGAACAGGTGTGAAAAAAATCCTCTCTCTTTTCTTGTTCTTCAGTTGCTTCTTTTTAAAGAAGCTAAAGAAAATATGTCTCTGTTAAGATAGAGGGTTTAAATCGCTAAGACAAATATGTGCTAAAAAAAAACCCTGGAACACAGGACCTGGTTTCAATAAGTTGTGACTTTAATATTAGCAATGAGATTGCAGAGAAGAAAGGGTTTATGTATTATTTCTTACTGTTTACTGAGTGACAACACTGCTTGACGTACACATATGTAAGAATGAAGTTTTCATGTTTCAGCACAGACAAAACCATATGGACAGATGCAGCTAATATATCATTGTGCTGGGGCAAGTTTGTAGTGGTACAGGAATCTTGCAGACTTCACTGATAAAAGGCTTTGCAGAATAAGTGCCTGACTTCAAGGAGAGAAGGGTTGAGTATCTACTTGTGTAGTGAGGAGGGATTTAAAGAAAGAGAGGCGATATTTTAGTGCACACAGAGTAGGAAACTGCTCCAAGTTTAAGGTGTAGCATGGAAAAAGTCACAGACACCAGGGAGGGCAGAACATAAAGGGGAGGCTGGAACAAAGTCAGCAACGGGAGGAATAACAAAAAACGAGAGAAGAAATGTGAGGCACAAGATTGTGTGTAGCATTAAGAGTGAAAACAGGAACCTTGAACTTGAGGCAGAAGGTAAGGCAGAGTTGGGATACAAAGAAGGGGGTTAACATAATCAGTGCAGCAGGAGCAGGGCCGGCTCCAGGCACCAGCTTGTCAAGCAGGTGCTTGGGGCAGCCACTCCAGAGAGGGGTGGCACGTCCAGCTATTTGGCGGCAATTTGGCGGACGGTCCCTCACTCCGGCTTGGAGTGAAGGACCTCCCGCTGAACTGCCGCCGCAGATCGTGTGTTTTTTTTTTTTTTGACTGCTTGAGGCGGCCAAAACCCTGGAGACGGCCCTGAGCAGGAGAGCAATATGCATTTAAGATACATGCATACATTTATCGTTTGTCATCAAATTACATCATAAAGCATTAATGTGCTTGGTTAGAAATCCTTGTGGGCTAGGCGCAATTGTTTAATAGTGCTCATATTATTTACCAAATTGAGCAGGGATATAGATATAGATATATTACATAATTAAATTCTTGTGTCCTTGACATTTTAAGCATGCTAGGAAAGATTATAGCTTTTAGAGCTGAATGACTGTAAAGGCTTTTCCCCTTTCTCCCCTTGATATGGATACATAACTTTCAGTAAGGTTAATAGGAGTTACACACACATTGAGAGGAGACTAAACCATCAAATGGTTCATTTGCCACATCAGGGACAATGCTAATCTATTATATAGTTACTTCTCTTCCCTCCCCCCCCACTTAATAACATGTGCATTAAGATTTGATTTTAGTTTTATTAAAAAGTATCTCAGTTTATTCTACAGCTGTTGTAATTGAATGATCTAATAATAACAATCCTTTGCACATCTATAGCAGCTTTCATCTGAGGATCTAAAAGTGCTTTATAAACATTAATTAAGTCTCATAACACTCCTGGAGGGCAGCTAAGTATTATACTCATTTTCATTTGATTAAATTTGAGATGCCAAAAAGTTAAGCGACTTGCCTAATGACACATAACAAGGTCCCGATCCTGCAAACACTTATGCATGTGCGTAACTTTACTTTTCAATGGGACTACTCAGGAAAGAAAGCTAAGCATGTGCACAGGTGTTTGCAGGATCCAGGCCCAAGTCAGGAGCACAGCCAGGAATAGAACTCAGTCCTTGTCTCAGAGCACTATATATTCATATTAATACATTGGGATATTTTTAATAATAAATTAAAATTACATCACTTGACTAATATGAAAATTGCAATAGACAGGACTATGAAAGCATTAAAATTTTATTTGGTTAAACTGTGTAAAAAAGTTGATTCATATTTTACATTCTGAATTCAAAAAATCCTTGCAAACGAAGGGCCTGATCCAGCATTCATAAACTCTCACTCAGTTCATTTGGAGTTTGGGGTACATAAGAAATGTTGGCTCAGTCTCTAAAATGTTGCTGACCAACTGAGAATGAAGTGTGGGATGCAGAAATTTGTGTGTGGGGGGGGGGGGAGCATAAAATGTTGGTATGATAGAAAAAAATGTGAAATTATGGCTGCAGGAGGACACAGAGACGGAAGGTATTGACCAGAGATGGAAACAAAACTCCAAGTGTCTTAGTAGAATGGAGCAGGGAACGGGAACTGATTAATTGTGGGATGCAGAGGCCAGAAAGCTACTGAATCTGGTAACTGGTAGGGGGTGTTTGACAGAGCTGTTGTTCCTTCATGTCCCTTTCCCCCTTTTTCTCTCTCCTACTCCTTCTCTGTCTCCCACACCACCTGGTTTGTCTGGGTCTCCTTTCCTACTTCTGTCTTTCTCTTTCTGCGTATGCAAATTTATGCAACATGTTAATAATGCAACATAATGCAAAATAAAATTCTACTGGTTTTGCTTCAAGATTGTTGGCAAGCCTGTCCAGGTGCCATAAGCAGAAAGCAAATAGGGAGGATTTGGAGCATCAATTTTTACCCAGACTGTCCCTTTACCCACAACAAGGAAACTCTCGTCAACCTTTAATTGCACTGGGCCAGGCTTCACAGCATGTGTCAATTAAACAGCTCACCACTATACACGTTAGTTCAGTTATTTGTCAAATCCTTTTTTGAAGCATTTTGCTCCCATTAGTTCAGCTGATCTCTCAACCTTGCCTTATTTGCAAGATACTAAATAACAGTCGTCTATAATCAAAGCAGCTTCTGGACATTTTTACCAAGTTTCTTCCAGCAGTGACCTACTGACACCAGATGTGACTTCAGAATTGTGAGCCCTTTCCCCTCCCTGTAAAACAGGATTATTTTCTTCCCTTTGGCCTCTTATAGCAGATTCCACAAACTGATGCCAACAATATGGTACCAAGTACTGCTATGCTCAGAGAAAGCCCTAAAGAAGTGAAAATAACCAAAGTTGCTCTTTGGCTAGATTGACTGCATGCAAGCAGATGGGGTGATCAGTTTAAAGAAAACAAATCACAGATTTGCACCGCTATGGGCACCCGCATGGCCCCACAATATGCCAACATTTTTATGGCTGACCTGAAACAACGCTTCCTCAGCTCTCGTCCACTCATGCCCCTTCTCTACCTACGCTATATTGATGACATCTTCATCATCTGGACCCATGGGAAGGAAACCCTGGAAGAATTCCACCATGATTTCAACAGCTTCCACCCCACCATCAACCTCAGCCTGGACCAATCTACACGGGAGGTCCACTTCCTAGACACCACCGTACAAATAAACGATGGCCACATTAACACCACCTTATACCGAAAACCCACCGACCGCTACCGCCTACCTTCATGCCTCCAACTTCCACCCTGGTCACACCACACGATCCATCGTCTACAGCCAAGCACTGAGGTACAATCCTATCTGCTCCAACCCCTCAGACAGAGACCAACACCTGCAAGATCTTCACCAAGCATTCTCAAAACTACGATACCCACACAAGGAAATAAAGAAACAAATCAACAGAGCCAGACGTGTACCCAGTAGCCTCCTGCTACAAGACAGGCCCAAAAAAGAAACCAACAGAACTCCACTGGCCATCACCTACAGTCCTCAGCTTAAACCTCTTCAACGCATCATCAGTGATCTACAACCCATCCTGGACAATGATCCTTCACTTTCACAGACCTTGGGAGGCAGGCCAGTCCTCGCCCACAGACAACCTTCCAACCTTAAGCATATTCTCACCAGCAACCACGCACTGCACCATAACAACTCTAACTCAGGAACCAACCCATGCAACAAACCTCGATGCCAACTCTGCCCACATATCTACACCAGCAACACCATCACAGGACCTAACCAGATCAGCTACAACATCACCGGCTCATTCACCTGCACGTCCACCAATGTTATATATGCCATCATATGCCAGCAATGCCTCTCTGCTATGTACATTGGCCAAACTGGACAGTCACTACGCAAGAGGATAAATGGACACAAGTCAGATATTAGGAATGGCAATATACAAAAACCTGTAGGAGAACACTTCAATCTCCCTTGCCACACAATAGCAGATGTAAAGGTAGCCATCTTACAGCAAAAAACTTCAGGACCAGACTCCAAAGAGAAACTGCTGAGCTCCAGTTCATTTGCAAATTTGACACCATCAGATCAGGATTAAACAAAGACTGTGAATTGCTATCCAACTACAGAAGCAGTTTCTCCTCCCTTGGTGTTCACACCTCAACTGCTAGCAGAGCACCTCACCCTCCCTGATTGAACTAACCTCGTTATCTCCATACTGATTTATACCTGCCTCTGGAGATTTCCATTACTTGCATCCGAAGAAGTGAGGTTCTTACCCACGAAAGCTTATGCTCCCAATACTTCTGTTAGTCTTAAAGGTGCCACAGGACCCTCTGTTGTTTTTTACAGATTCAGACTAACACGGCTACCCCTCTGATACAAATCACAGATTATCCCCATAATATGGTATTCAGTTTTAACTAATCATAAGTGCAATTCAAAATCTGGACATTATCTAGTTTGCAGGGCAATTCTAAAGAATGATTAATTTTTACATCTAAATGATCATTTCCACAAACTTTTATATAACTTTCCAGCATAAAATAAACACAAATTAATATTTTTGTTAAGAGGACCTTAAAATCACTATGTCATACAAAAAGAGCAACCAAGTCAATATGCAAGGTTATCTGATACTGAATAAGCTTACTGCCCTAACCTTTAGAAATGTAACAATTTTCTATAGTGAGTGGCCATGAATCTGAATACTGTATGAATCTTTAAACTATTATTTCTTGTCTGAAAACAGCAAGGCTATGTCTACACTACATAGCTTTTAGCGACATGGCTAAAAACAGTCTGTTTATTTGTTTTTGCTCTCAGCAATCCTTTAAAATTTATTACCAGGTGCCTGTACTAAAAATATTTACTATAAAAGGAAGATCTTGGGAGGTAGACTGATTAATGAAATGAATGTAATGAAATCGAAATGGAATAATGAGTGGGTGAAACACTCAGGATAAACAAGTGTTATTAAATCTAAAAATGTAAATGTTATTAATAGGGCTGTCAAGCGATTAAAATAATTAATCGCACAATCAATTGCCCTGTTAAACAATAATAGAATATCATTTATTTAAATATTTTTGGATGTTTTCTACGTTTCCAAATATATTGATTTCAATTACAACACAGAAATACAAAGTGTACAGTGCTCACTTTATATTTATTTTTGATGACAAGTATTTGCACTGTAAAAAAAAACAAAATAGTATTTTTCAATTCACCTAATACAAATACTATAGTGCAATCTTTTTATCATGAAAGCAGAACTTACAAATGTAAAATTATGTACAAAAAAAAACTGCGTTCAAAAATAAAACAATGTAAAATTTTAGCGCCTGCAAGTCCACTCAGTCCTACTTCAGCCAATTGCTCATACAAACAAGTTTGGTTACCATTTGCAGGAGATAATGCTGCCCACTTCTTGTTTACAATGTTACCTGAAAGTGAGAATAGGCGTTCACATGGCACTGTTGTAGCCGCCGCCGCAAGATATTTATGTGCCAGATGCGCTAAAGATTCATATGTCCCTTCATTAAACTCAATAACATAGGGCAAGATGGTGATTTTTGTCAACCATTCCCCAGCAGTAAATACTTTTTGATTTCTCTTCTTCCGGGTTTATCTAAATTCCTTTGCAATGTAACAGATACTGTCAGTATTCTTTTTGATCTTTCTAGCCTGTTGTGTAGTTTTGATCATACCCTGTATGGGTTCCAGTGTGGGGTTGTAGGTGACAACGAGGGGATGGGTCAGAGGGGGGGTTATTTCTGTAGTGAAGCAGGTTCTCTCTGTGTATTTGGCACCAGTACCCACCACATGGACATTACACAATACCTGAACGTCATCAATATATCAAGACTACCCCTCACTGGAGCTTAAGTATCGGTATTCTTTAAGGCAGGGGTTCTCAACCTTTTTCTTTCTGAGCCCTCTCCCCCTCCCCGCCCCAAGCATGCTATAAAACCTCCACGACCCACCTGTGTCCCAACTGATTTTCTGCATATAAAAGCCCGGGCCGGTGTTAGGGAGTAGCAAAGAGGGAAATTGCTTAGGGCCCCATGCCACAGGGAGCCCCATGAAGCTAAGCTGCTCAGGGTTTGGCTTCAGTCTCAGGTGGTGGGGCTCAGGGCCTCGGGCTTCAGCCCCATGCGGCAAGGCTTTGGTTTTCTGCCCTGGGCCCCAGTGAGTCTGATGCTGGCCCTTCTTGATGGACCCCTGAAACCTGTTCGCGGCCCCCCCAGGGGGCCCAGGACTTCTGCTTGAGAAGGCACTGCTTTAAGGGACTGAACTTCTGCCACACCACAGAATCTGATACCAGACTAACACGAGGAAACCTAGAAGAATTCTTCCTCCATCTCCAACTCGAAGAATTCATTCACAACGATGACACCATTCACAATTACCACACCCTCCCCAACAATCACAAGAAAAAGACTCATCTGACAGAACACTAAATAGCGGAGAAAGCCACACTTTTGATATTATATTGATTGCTTCAGGAAAAAAAATTGACTGGAAATCCTTAACAAACATCACATTCACCATAATCTCTCCACATTGTCAAACTCATCCATTTCATCCTCCCCCATAACAATTTTACATTCAAAAACAAACATTTTGTTTAAACCATGGGAACAGCCCTAGGTACCAGGATGATTCCCCAATATGTCAACCTCTTCACAGGCCACCTTGAAAAAGAGTTTTTGGACAAACACAGCACAAAACCAATGAGATTCCTGAGATACATCACTGATAGTTTCATCCCCTGGACTTAAACTCATTCTGTTATCTGCAACCAGGCACTCAGGTACCACAGAATATGCTCCGAGGAGAAAGTCTGGAATATACATCTTAACACACTTAAAAACCCCTTTACCAAACAAAGTCACTCCACCAGAGAAGTAGATCACATTGTGGAATGGGCCACCTAAATATCCTAAGAGAACCTGCTTCAATACAGAAATAAAACCCCCTCCAACCACACATCCATCATTGGCACCTCCCACCCCATACTGGAACCCATACGGGGTTTCATCAAACTACTACAACCCATATTGACAGGGATCCCATCCTGAAAGAAATCTTTCCTGAATCCCCACTTCTGGCCTTTAAACAACCCCCCCAACCTCTCAAAGCTTATCATCAGAAGCAAGTTCCCCACAGACCAGGACACATCAACTCCAAGTGACAACGGACCCTGCCAGAACAACAGATGCAAAAACTGCAGACATATCTCCATTACTACAATGATCAACACCCCCACCACATATCTTTCAAGAGCCATGCATCCTATACATGCCTATCACAACATGTGTTCCATTGCATCCTTCCTCCAGTGCACTAAATGCCCCAATAACAACTAAGTGGGTGAAACCAGACAATCACTGCGCTCTTGAATAAACTAACATAGGAAAATGATAAAAGACCAAAACACTACAGCACCTGTGGTGAACACTTTCTACAAAGCGATCACTCTGTACGTGACCTATCAGTCCTCATCCTCAAAGGAAACCTGCACAACACTTTCAAAAGATGAGCCTGGGAGTTTAAATTCATTACTCTGCTGGACACTAAAAATTAGGACTTAATAAAGACACTGGGTTTATGCTTATTACAACAATCTGTGACTCACTAACTCCCTATTTTTGTGCTATGACTGCTGTTAACAGGCCACTCTACTTTGAATGGCCCCTAACAAAAGTTTTAAGTACTTATGCTAAACAATCTGTTCCACCTTGCATTATGCTGTGTGAAGAAGAGCTCTGGGCAATTTCAAAAGCTTGTCTCTCTCACCAACAGAAACTGATCCAATAAAAGATATTACCTTACCTCACCCCCCTTGTCTTGCTAATATCCTGGGACCAATACAGCTAGAACTACACTGCATACTATTAAAGTTTGTGAGCCAAATTCATTTATTCCACATCCAATGAATCAATAGGGTTGCACTGGGCATGAGTCAGCACAGAATTTTGCCCCTCTGTAGAACAAGTGCAAAATCATATGATAGGAGCTGCTTGCATTGTAAAATACATCTGGTTAGGTTGATAACTACATAATAGTTTTTATAGTTAGCGATGTGGAATATATTTGTTTCAGACATAAGTAATAATAAGAATCAATTTTACCCTTACTTGGAAATAGTGATTGTAAAAGAATCTTGCTACAGCCCGTAACTACTTAATTGTTTTCAAAATAATAATTTCCCAATCCTTAATAAACATAAGATGTCTCAATGAAATTTCAGCAAAAAAGTGGTTAACATCCATCATAGCTTTTTGAGGCAAAATTGGATTCCACTTTATCAGAAAACTTTCAAATGCAATATTACTTTCCCATATATACACAGCCTGCAACTTACCTAGGGCACTATTTATCATTCAGACAACTTAAGTACAACCAAAAAAAAAATCACCTTGAGACAAAATTCTCTCTTGGGAAACTCAAAACTGTATTAAAATGATAAGCAGCAAGGTTTCACTTTTCCTTCATTAACTTTAGCAGACATGTATGATGTATACTTAACAAAAAAATCAAGGTTCAAATATGCTCCTGGTCATAACAATCATCTTTGGCATCTCCAGCCCAGCCAAGATTATTCATTATTAAAATGGCATTAAAACATCAAGATGAAAAGGAGTTAAAATATTCAGTCCTCACAAGGACCGTCTGCACAGATAATCTAATTCATTCAGGACCCCCAAAAGTGCAGGTCAGGTGCTTAATACCCAAACCAATGACTGTTGAAACTGGACCAAGTGTTTCCTCACTCTGCTGTTCACTCTCTCTAATGGTACTTTCCCAGCTCTCCTGCTCAACACATACTGTGGATAAGAGTTTTTCAACCAGTGAAAGATGCACAGCTGTATATTGTCATACAGGTAATTTAATCTGTATTTTTGAACCATTTACCAGTACCTATATATAGTGTGTGTGTTTGTGCGCGCACGCACGCATGTGGGTGTGAGAGAGAGAGCGAGACCAGAGAAAACCTCCCACTTTAATCCCACACAGATATCAAAGAAAACGTAATGAAGTATCATTATCAGTAGCAAGACATTGATTTTATACTGAGATAATGGACAAATTAATCAGTCCCTTCCATGTAAGTAAGGTTGAAAGGCATGAATGTGTTTAAGGCAATACCTAGAGTTGTGCAAAAGAAGTTTTAAAAAAATTTGCAAATCTCACAAAGTTAAGGATTTTATGTTAGCATTTCTGAATATGGCCAAATTTTAAGGAAACATCCCCTACAAAATTCCACTTTTAAAAATTTTCATTCAAAAAATGGCTCCATTTTCAAGAAAACACAGAAGGTCCTAAATTTCAAAGTTTTATATGGAAATTTCTACATTATGAATATCAGCTAGTGTCCAAACCAGAGTAAGTTTTGAATTCAGAAAGTATTACAGACTAACTCAGAGCTCATACAGAGACATTTAAGAATGTCTGGGATCCATATGTGACCTTAAATTTGACATAATTTCTTATGTAAATGTGTTATGTTGCTTGTTACAATGTTTATGTTTCTGGGGATTTTCAATTCACTTAAGTTTGAATTTTATCTTGTATTTAGGCTTGGTGTAATTTGATATTGTTAAGCATTTTTTTAATTTAAATTTTCTGTTGCACAAAATTATCAGTTTAAGAATTTGTTTAATTTTTATCAATCAAACTTTTCACAGCTGTGCGAAATGACGAGGAGTGTCAGGGTACCGGGGTCAAAGTAAGACACAGATTTTTAAAAGTTAAAGCTTTATGGAACTTTTGATTAATTCAGAGTGCAAAATTGCACATTTTATTAATAACAAGTTATTTTACGCAGGTGTATCACACCTACAGACCGGACAATTTTGTTTAAGTACTAAAAACATACAAGTAAAATAGAAGTCGCAGGAGCAATGTAAATATAGGAAAACAATCCACTGTCTTGTGCATACTCATAACCTTATGGAGACCATGAGAATTATCAGACGAGAAGATGGAAGGAAAGGTAAGTGGAGAATGTCAAAAGCGTGATGTGATGATCCAGGCTTCCGCCATCCTGTCATCCAGATGTGCCCACAACAGGAACATACACCTTATTTTGTACCCTTTTCCATATACCCAATGTGTTTGGTGACTATATTTATATTGCCCCTTGGCCCCCTGTCCATGTGTATCTTTCTGGAGAAACCATAATTGGTGTTTTGACTGATGACATAAGCTATTCACATCAATCAATTTCCCAATATTTTCAACACGTTAATGCTCTTAGTCTTATGGCTATACATCTACCAATATCCCCTAGAAACCTGTTGTGATAAACAAATAAATGGCAAAAGAACAAAACAAGATACTTATTTCTAAATATTGTGACCTTTGGTCAAACACTCATGCTAACTACCTGCTATTTAAGCTAACAATACATAAACTAGCAAATATAACAGGCCTTACGAGGCTTCAACTTATTGCAAAGTTGATCTCAAATATTGATTCATATTTTATGTTTCCCTACTTGCATTACAGCTGTAATAACTTTCATTTTATCATCTTAAAGCATTTTAGCATGCCTTAGCATGCTAAAATGCTTTATAGCAGGGATCGGTAACCTTTGGGACGCAGCCCCCATTGGCCTGGAGCGGCGAACCACGGCCAGTGGGAGCAGTGATCGGCCAAACCTGCGGACACGGCAGGTAAACAAATCGGACCGACCCACCAGGGTACTTACCCTGACAGCCTGCATGCTAAATGTTACCAATCCCTGATATATAGTATAATCTAGAATAACAACCTTCCCTAAAATCAGGTGAGGGATCACGGGTCTATACTTATTACTGCTAAAACACAAAGTGTCAACATCACATATCAAAATATACAAAGTAAATATCCTTAAATCAAACTCTAAATTCTGAAGCAGCATTTTCTTACATAGCACATCTGAAAATTTCAATTAGCATCCATGGAAATATTTTTGACAGTTTGTCTGTATATGGTGAAATTAACAATTACTGATAAAAATGTAATCCTTCCAAGTCTATTTATATTTAAGTTGGTTTGATAAATTATATTTTAAGAAAGCAAATCCTTTAAAAAAAATCACCCACCATGGCTTGCACATATAACACTGGTGAAAGTACACTGTTGCTTTCCAACTCATTTCCTCCAGTTAAGCCTAATTTATAACAAGCCATATGTAAAATCTGGGAAATCTGCCTGAGTAATTTTTTGAAAAACGGGAGCGTTCATACTGGAGGAATGAAGGGAGAACCCTTTGTGTATCATGATTCTATCAGCAGCACTGAATGGGAGCACTGATCATGGGCAATACATTGGCAATACATTGAGGGCTAATTCTCACCTAATTCACACAAAGCTCCTATTGTCTTCTGTGGGAAGCATAACCAGGTGAATAGCATGTGGCTCAGAGTGGACAAAATCCTACTGTTGTTAGAGATGCTCATAACCAACTTCTTATTTCTCAATATAGTGACATATCTTCTTGACTATAAAGCTTTCACCACGTAAAAAGAATTAAGTGATACACAGGCAAATTGACTTTGTTCTTTCATCTTTGGACAGTTGAGAAAAAGATGTGGCTATTCAATTATACCTATAAAAGACAGCAGTGCAATACTACTTTTTGGAATGGTGTCAGTATTGTTATGGTTTTGCACTTCCAAACTCTGTTCATCAGTGATTAAATACCTAGAAGATGGGTGTATTAGATGCTCCCAGAAGACACTGTTAAATTAGAGAGGGTCATGATAAGAATAGTAGGTACAAAGAACAGATAACAGCAAGTCCTCCAGAACTTTGCTTGTAAGAACATTATACAAGTCATCCATGTCTACACATAATGTAATAGTATAATGTAAATTTTGCTCTTGAGATGTGGATATTTAGCAATATTCCTAGTACATATTTTTCTTCTTCTAGCTTTCTAGAGCCTAAGCACATATCAAAATATAGGTTAGCAGTACTTCTATACTCGTACCTCTTCTGGTTCCAAAAAAAAAAAAAAAAAAAAAAAAAGTTATGCAGATACTGAAAAAATAACATCAGCTGTTTACACTCATGATATATATATATCATATATATATGAATGAGAGATGGTGCACATATTTATTCTGTGGCAACCGGGAAAAATTATTTGCATCAAATTAATGTTTGTGCAAAAATATTTTTTACACCTAATTCAAGAATTAAAACAATTTCTGCATTTCTTATTAGGAAAATTAATGACATTACATTTCATCATATGAGCAAATGTTTATGAAGAAATCATATTCAAAAGAGAAAAGATTGTTATATGTTTCCAAGATACTTTAATGAGCTGATATATTTATTAGAGCATTAAAACATTTTTGGGCAAAGTGCTAGGCTAAAAAACATTTTCATGCATGATCATAATCACCTTCAAGATGTCTAAAAACCTTGTACAGTAATTTTTAGCTCATGATTCACAAGTTCTCTAAAGAAAATATTGCAATGTACCAACTAATAAGAAGCCAATATCAGGATATTCATGACTTACTAACAAGTGTAGCACGGATGGACGGAGCTAATTTAACTCTGCCCTGCTGAGTCACTTTAGCTGTCCATCTACACAGAATGAACCTAATTAGTTGGTATCAAAAATGCCACAGCTAGAGCAATGAGTAAAATTTATGAGCAAAAAAAAAAAAGGAATCTGATCAGCATGAGACGCTCTAATTTCCATTTACTAAACATTAAGTGCAGTATTTTGTCCCAAATTAACTATCAGCTAATGAATGCCTTATTTAAAGGTATTCTTCTCCTAAGCGCACTGTGGAAGAAGAATTCTTTGAGTATTCAGTAATATCTATTCATTTTAAAATCAACCTATTTCAACCTGCATCTATAACGGAACATTCAGCCACAAAACACTATATTAAAGTAACATTAATGGTCTGTCTTAAACCCTTAAACACATAAAAGCAAGGACAAAAATCCATGCTGACACTCCGGCATTGGCTTATGCTATTGTACACACACACACACACACACACCCCTCCATCAGACACAATGGTTTAGATTAAAACAAGAATATCTGTCCAGATTTTCAGCCCTGACCATAAAAGTCCTTGAAGCAGTAGGTTAAAATAGGCCCTTAAGAATACTTTAACCATTTTTGTAGTTACATTTCTGTTACTTGAGGGAGTGGACATGGTCACAAAAAAAAAGAAAACAATGTGTAATTTCCTTCTTAGCTGTATTAAAACTCATATTTACACAATAGCTAGTAAAAGTCTGAATGTATATTTTCGTTTGGACATAATTTATCCTGTGGATTATAAAGACATAGGTTCTATCAAGTCCATGGAATCACAGTATTTGTTAGCATCACTGTATGGGTGGTTTTCTTCATCTTTGTTTAGGAGTTCTTTTGCTTTTGCCTTCTACGGAAGAGTCAATTGTAAAATTGCCGCTGTAATAGGACAACCATCTTCATAACTGTAATGTCACAAGCAGCCAAATCAAGATTTCAAGTAAGCAGTAAGGAATTCACATAGTTGATACGCAACGTGGTCATTGAAAGGAGAGTCATAGGGAGTACTGTACAAAGGAGAAGGAAGGGTCTGAAAGCAGCAGGAGTAGGAGAGGCAAAGCCCAAAGCTCATCCACCATATTCCCTTTGGGGACTTAAAGAGGCAGAATGTGTGAGAGAAAGAGATGCCCTTCTGGGAATGGGCAGCTCCAGAAGTAGTGTTGAGATCTCAGGGGAGAGTCACCATGGGGTAAAGGACTGTATCCTGATTTTAGTGAGTCCTGGGAAAGGAATACCTTCTTGAACTACCTTCTGCATAAACCTTGCCCTCTTGAATGACCACTGCCACCATGTCCTGAAGAGCCCTAAATATCATTTATTGTGTCCAAGGAAGCCAGTGGAGGCAGGTAAGTAGAACTAATATGAAAAAAACAAATATATACAGTAGAGGGCCATTCTGATCTTTATGTCTACTTTCTGTAGGCTACTTCCTAGTTGTTAATTGAAATGAATGTATAGTTATTAAATACACAAAGACATGTCTAAATCACGTTAAAAGGATATCACGATACTTACAATTATTTTTAAAATCATATTGTTCTCCACTGTTTGTAATAATCCATTAGAAGCTTGAAACTTAAATCTATTTCTTTACCAAATTGTTTCCCTGAATCATATGCGAACAGTGGTTTGCTATAATAGGATTGCTCATGAGTGTTAGGCTGCTGGCATTGATCTTTTTTATAATGGGGGTAAAAAAGAACATTGCAACATTTGTTCCCAGCGGTGAAAAACACATATAAAGAATTCCATGGTCTTTGATGAGAGTTATACAAAAAAGGAAGTAGATCAAAATTCTGGCCAAATCAAGCACAATAGCATCCCTTTTACACTGGTGACACAAACTGCCGAAAGCTGCAGAAATTCAAAGTTAAGTCTAACAATTCATCCTTCACTCTTCCTGTGTAAAAAAACTGAAGTTTCAGAGTCAGAATCTGTTTGCTGGGGTTTTGGTTTGTTTGGGTTTCTTTGATTGCTTTTGCTTCAATTTCCACTGTTTGTGGATTTATGCCATGGACATGTGAAATTACACCTGTTAATATATTCAGCACCACAGATGTGAATGGAACTGTGTAGATGATAAAGTGCATAAAACTAAAACCAGAGATATTTGTGTTTGTATTTCTGGTGGGTTTTTTTATTTCATCATGAATGATTATTTTATTTATTTAGAAGTTGTGATACCTATCACCGCCATATCTGTGAGCATGGGAAGTATTATTATCCCCATTCTACAGACCACACAGGAAGCCTGTGGCAAAGCAGGGAACAGAATCCAGATCTCCTGAATGCTTATGGATCAATGCCCTAACAAATAAAGCACAAGATAGGATATTAATTGGTTTCTGCTACAGATCATCAAATTACACTTAGGAACAGGATGACTAGCTCCTTATACACCTATCTATAATGTGTCGGCTGTGTGATCATAGGGAAATTCAATCCGAGTGACATATGCTACAGGTCTCATGCTGCCAGAGTTAAAACATTCATGGAATTTAAAATATTATAGACAACAATTTCCTAACTCAAAAATGTTGCATCTAACATGGCGGAATTCTATGTCAGATCTCATCTTGACAAATAAAAAGGAACTGACCACAGAACTACAAAATAATGGTAACTTAGGTACAAGTGATCATGCTTTGAACACATGTATAATATGCCAACAAAACAAAATCCAGACCAATGAGATACATAAGGAGATATCTAATAAGTATAAAGCATATACTTGATGCTTTAAAGGGCCAGTTTAACAAAGCTTAAAATAATGATGGGCCATATCAGCTGAGAGAAAGAATTTAATCTATATTGTGGATGATAATTGGGAATTGTTTAAGAACACTTTACTAGATGCCTAAAAAGCCACAATCAAGGAAGAAGGCCATATTCACAAAAATGACCTGTTTTAGAGAGGAAGTGAAGGCAACTATAAAAATATAATAATATATAACAAATAGAAGAAATGTGAAGTTGAGAGTAATAAATATAATTCAGAAGCTAGAAACTGTAGAAAACTGATCAGGGAAGCAAAGGGACACGAGAAGACTTCTTGGCTAGCTAAGTTAAGGACAATAAGAATGAGTTTTTAAAGTATATTAGGAACAAAAAGTATCCTAACAATGGTATTGGTCCATTACTAAATGGAAGTGGTAGATACTAGGTAGAAACCAATAATAATGCAGAAATGGCAGAAGTGTTCATTTCCATTGCACTAGTATCTCTGGAGGATGTTAGACACAGTGACTAAAATTAGACATTTTAAATCAGCAGTCTGGACTGGCTGAGGAACTGAGTGGACCATTCATGTTGATTTTTAGTAATTCTTGGAACTCTGGGGAAATTCACGAGACTGGAAGAAAGCTAATGTGCCAATTTTTTAAAAGCATAATGGGATGACCCAGTAATCATAGGGCTGTCATTCTGACATCAATCCTGGGCAAGATACTGGAGTGACTGACTCGATTAATATAGAATTTAAAGAGGTAATAAATTAATGCCAATCAACATGGGTTTATGGAAAACAGTTCCTCTCAAACTAACTTGATATCTTTTTTTGATGAGATGACAAGTTTGGTTGATAAAGGTACTAGTGTGATGTAACACACTTCTATAAGGCACTTGAGATTTTTTGATTAAAAAACTAGAACAATATAAAATTAACGTGGCACACATTAAATGTAAAAGCTGGCTAACTGACAGGTCTCATAGCTGAAGAACTTGTCTCTCTCACCAACAGAAGTTGGTTGAATAAAATGATATTACCCCACCAATCTTGCCTTTTGAATAACCTGGAATCAAGACAGCTACAACTACACTGCATAGTAGCTGGTCTCAAAATGTAATTGTAAATGGGGAATCATCATTGAACAGGTGTGTTTCTAGTTGGTTCCTGCAGGGATTTGTTCTTGCCCCTATGCTAATTAACATTTTTATCCATGACCTGGAAAAAAACAAAATCATCACTAATAAAGTTTGCAGATGACACAAACACTTGAGGACAGGTAATTGATACAGATCAATCTGGATCACTTGGTAAGCTAGGTGTAAGCACACAATATGTGTTTTAATATGGCTAAATGTAAATGTATTAATCTAGCAACCAAGAATGTAGGCCATACTTAAGAGTATGGGGGCTCTATTCTGGGAAGCAGAGACTCTGGAAAAGATTTGGATGTTTGGGTGGTTAATCAGCTGAATATGAGTTCCCAACGCAACATTGTGGTGAAAAGACCTGATGTTCCCATTGAATACATAAACAGGGGAATCTTGAGTAGTAGTAGAGATGTAATTTTACATCTGTATTTGGCACTGTTTCTGGAGTCCACAGTTCAAGAAGGATGTTGATAAACTGGAGAGGGTTTAGCTACTTGGCAGGGGGACTAGTTCTCTGCAAAACTTAACCACTTCAGTTTGCCAGGATTGTGAACCTGATATCTTCCATGATTTCAGTTCCAATGTATTTCCCACTCAGAAATAAGCAAATCCAAATAGTTCAGATCTGGATTCCAAAATGCCTGAAATTTCAGAGGTGTCTGAGTCAGGAGCTTTGGTTCATCACAAACCTCATCATCTTTTGCTCCAAGTGCAAGGCACTGTTCTTCTACAGCCTTGTCTAATATAAGCACATAGCAGTGTGTATATTTAAGAAAACAAAACCCTGTCAAAACACTATATTGCACACACAATTCCCCTCCAGCAACAGGAAAGTGAGAGAAAGACTGGTATTAATCACATCACTTATGGCTCGTGCACATAATGGGGTAATGTGCACTAAGGGGGTGTGATTTTTTTAAAGCACACTAACATGTTTTGCACTAATTGATTTGTGTAGATCTTCTTGTGCCTATTAAATGTTCCCTCATGTGCTTTAACATACTAGGAACTTTTAATGAGCATTACCAGAGTCTATACGGAACAATTAATGCCCAACCCCTTAGTGCCCTTTAGAAGTCACAGCCCATTAGTGCATACTGCTGCTCCGTGTTGATGAGCCCTAAATGCATGACTGGAAAATGTTCAAATACTACAGTGATGAAGGTGATATAAGAACCCAGAGAATAGAGCTACCCTAGTGGCCACTTGCAAAATTTAACCTGTATTCAAGTTCATTATCAAATGTTTCCAAAATTTTGGGGTGTTCAGACTTAGTTTTGGATTCAGGTCCATTTCTAGTTTCTAAATCCTTCCCTGATACCTGAACAGAAGTAGTGGATTTACTTGAACCTTGCTTGTTTTCAAGACTGTGCAAACTTTTCAGTAAATGTGATCTGAGCTTTGCAGTTGAATTTTGTAATTTAGGAAAAGATATATAGGGGATAGAATCTCACCTCACTATTCAGCAGTAATTGGATGACTGAAAGAGGGAAGATTGGTCTTTTGTTTGAATGAAACCCACAACATTTATATTAATTTGAATTATTATAAAGTTGTTATAGCTCCATTGTTAATTTTGTAATCTGGTTCTATTATAAGCTGAATTTTTAGTCCCCTTATACCTTTAGCCTGAAAAATAGGTTTGGCTTGAAAATGATCAGGTATGTTCTTAAAGTAAAGGGAAACTTTTACTACAAAGTTGGTCAAAATGTTTTTGAGTCACAAATCTTTAAAAAAATTTACCCTAACTTTAAATTTAGTTAGTGTCTAAAGCTTCTTTTGATATATCAATTTCAAATATATCCCCATCCCCTTTAGACATCACACGGTTTGGAGCAAAATCCATCCTGCCCATTGCCCACCCTGCCCTAATATAAAAATAAGGAACTGAACATTAAAGGAAGGCATCAAAATTCCAGCAGTCTCTCATGTTTATACACAGCCTTCAATTACTGGCAAACTGTCCATCTAACAGGGATACACTTACATCATAGCAACTTCCTTGGTAAATAAGTAATACACTAGCCTAGTTTTATGACCAGGGCATTCAAGATCTGTGCACTGTGAACAGGGCCGGCTCCAGGCACCAGCCCACCAAGCATCTGCTTGGGGCGGTGCCTGGAGGGGGGCGGCGCGGCGGGGCGCTCCGGCCCGAGAGCGGGGCCACGACTGGGCTCGCCGCCCTCCCCGCGGCGTTCCCACCGCTGGGTAGAGCGGAGACGCAGTGGGCTCGCCGCCCTCCCCCCGGCGCTCGGCTGGTCAGGGAGTGCGGGGCCCCGGCTGGGCTCGCCGCCCTCCCCCCAGTGCTCTAGCCGCCGGGGGCTCGCCACCCTCCCCCCCGGTGCTCTGGCCGCCGGGGAGAGCGGAGAGCCTCGGCCGGGCTCGCCGCCCTCCTCCCGGCGCTCTGGCCAGTCGGGGATTGCGGGCCTGCGGCTTGGCTCAGCGCCCTCCCCTGCCACGCTCGGGGGGCGGCGGCGGGAGGGGGGCAGCAGGTGGCTTTTTTGCCTAGGGCGGCAAAAAAGCCAGTGCCGGCCCCGACTGTGAACTGGGTAAATGCATAAATGTGGTCTTTATTTGGAAGATAGATTTGCTACTCGCCAGTGGCATGACTAGGAAAGGAATCACGGGATTTACTTTCTGTTTGGGGAGTACAGATGTGGAAGCTCGGTCTTTCTGCCTCATAGTGGAACAGTGGATGAGGGCATAGTGTCATTTCCGCATTGTATATGGAGAATAAGACTTGATGTGTAGGGTCTTTTGACCATAATGGGATATTGGGATTCATAGATTTCAAGTCCAGAAGGAACCAGAGTTCAGGGTTAGCTGATTATGCTAAATATTTCCAAATATTGTTTCATCATTTTATCTTTAGTTATTTGTGTAAATTCTTTGCCCATTTACACATTCCTTGTTCTCATGCTACCATAAGAACACAAAATTGGTTACTTCACATCTAAAAAATTTCAAAATTATTAGCTGTTTAGATGTAAACTGGCTATAGCAACTTTGATTGCTGTTATCAATAATAAAACACCCCTCACTTCACTTTGACTTACTCTACCTGTGACCCACGTGGTATCTCTAATCTGCAAAGGAAGGCCTTTTGCAATCCAAACACAGAAGGTATAATAGCAGTACAAAGGACATTCTTTTGTACACGGTAAAATGAGCCACTGAGTTTACTGCATACATTTTTCCTACTGTAACAGACTGTCAAATTATCACAGCATCAACAGTATGAAAGTTTACAAAACAGTTCCATTAACTCAGAATGCTGGAAGATTACATATCATCACACTTGTATACATCCAAATTATAACATTACACACACACGATAGCATGATGTAGCATAAAAATATTAATTGGTATACATTTAGGATGGGTGCATTACCACAAGTGGCAAAGTCATGATTGAATTATGCAGATCATCCTAACAGAGTACCCAAAAAAAAACCTTTTATAACACTACACATAATCCTCTATTTTGCTTATGTACTATGATTAGGTACATCCTATCACCAGGAAGCTGAGAATTAACTCTCTTGCTCATATATTACATAAGACCAGAGGGTGTGTAATAACTGAAATGTATTAAAGAGCTCCAAAGCAGCAAGAGGGCTTCAGTCTAGCAACCATAAACAAGAGTTGGAATGGCAGAGGCCTTGTTTGAGGTGAAATTTACTTCAGTGCTGAAGTCCTAACTATGACTCTCTGCAGAATTTAAACTTCATGGTGAGGGGACAAGGAGTATAGGGGTCAAGGGCAGAGCACACCATGGAAAGAGTGCCACAGGATCTGCAACTACACAGTCCAATACTTACAAGGAGAGCAGAGAAATGCTGTCACTCTAGCTCACGGCTGGAATCATATTTATCTTTGTCAAGTTTATCTTAGCATTGTGACTTAATCACATGTGAGGGAAAGACTTCAATACTGATGCAAAAGTGATATTAATAAAATTATTTTTATATTAGATGATCACAAACTTATCTGCATCTTTATTAAATATTAAGATATAGCTACAAGTATGTTATAGCCAGGATATTGGAAAAATATATATATTATGTTTAGCTAGTTATGTTAGGGTTACCATATTTCAACAATCAAAAAAGAGGACGGGAGGAGCCCCGCCCTAGCCCCGCCCCTGTCCTAGCCCCGCCCCTGCCCCTTCCACTCCCTCCCACTTCCTGCCCCCTCAGAACCCCCAACCCTCCCCCCCACTCCTTGTCCCCTGACTGCCCCCCAGGACTCCACCCCCTCCCTAAGCCTCCCTGCCTCTTGTCCCCTGACTGCCTCCTCCTGAGACCTTCCCCACATCCTAACTGGCCCCCTAGGACCCTACCCCCCACCTGTCCCCTGACTGCCCCAACCCTTATCCACACTCCCACCCCCTGACAGCCCCCCCCAGAACTCCTGACCCATCTAAACCCCTCTGCTCCCTGTCCCCTGACTGCCCCCTCCTGGGACCCCTGCTCCTAACTGCCCTCCAGAACCCCACCCCCTACCTAAGCCTCCCTGTTCCTTGTCCCCTAACTGCCC